>NW_015173142.1:530143-530275 GCF_001447785.1 Gekko japonicus | reverse complement strand
GTGAAGTTAAGTGGGACTTAGAAAGCATTACTAACAACAAAGCTAGTGGAGGTGATGGTATCCCAGCTTAGCTATTCAAAGTCTTAAGAGATGATGCTGTTAAAATGCTGCACTCAATTTGCCAGCAAATTT
>NW_015173142.1:444915-529958 GCF_001447785.1 Gekko japonicus | reverse complement strand
CTGGGTTTCGAAGAGGTAAAGGAACTAGAGATCAAATTGCCAACATTGGCTGGATTATGGAGAAAGCAAGAGAGTACCAGAAAAATATCTACTTCTGCTTCATTGACTATGCTAAAGCTTTTGACTGTGTGGATCACAACAAACTATGGCAGGTCCTTAAAGAGATGGGAGTACCAGACCACCTCACATGTCTCTTGAGAAACCTGTATAAGGGCCAAGAAGCGACAGTTAGAACCGGATATGGAACAACTGATTGGTTTAGCATAGGAAAAGGAGTACGACAAGGATGTATATTGTCACCTTGCTTATTTAATATATATGCAGAGTACATCATGCGAAATGCTGGCCTGGATGAATCACAAGCAGGAATTAAGATTGCTGGGGAAAAGATCAACAACCTCAGATATGCAGACAATATCACTCTAATGGCAGAAAGTGAAGAGGACCTCAAGAGCCTCTTGCTCAGGGTAAAAGTGGAGAGCGCAAAAGTGGACTTGAAGCTCAACATCAAAAAAACTAAAATCATGGCATCCGTCCCCATCATTCCTTGGCAAATAAAAGGGGAAGTTGTGGAAGTAGTGACAGACTTCACATTCCTGGGATCCCAAATCACCGCAGACTGTGACAGCAGCCATGAAATTAAAAGGCGCCTGCTCCTTGGGAGGAAAGCAATGGCGAACCTAAACAGCATGATAAAAAGTAGAGACATCACCCTGCCAACAAAAGTCCGCGTGGTCAAAGCAATGATATTCCCAGTAGTCATGTATGGCTGCGAGAGTTGGACTATAAGGAAGGCCGAGCGCCTAAGAATAGATTCTTTTGAACTATGGTGCTGGAGAAGACTCTTGAGAGTCCCTTGGACTGCAAGAAGAACAAATCAGTGTCAAATCAATCAATCCTAAAAGAAATCAACCCTGACTGTTCCCTGGAAGGCCAGATAATGAAACTGAAGCTCAAATACTTTGGCCACCAAATGAGAAGGGAGCACTCACTGGAGAAGACCCTGATGCGGGGAAAGATTGAAGGTCAAAGAAGACGGGGATGGGTTCCGGTCGGTATGGCACAGCAATGGACGGTCTTCGGCTCGGGCTGAGGACGGCCGACTCTTTGCCGCTTCATTTGGTGCTCCCATGTGTGGGAGCTCTCGACCAGCTCTCCCAGAGAGAGAGCTGGATCAGGGGGCTTTGTTGTGGCCCCTCCCACAATTGGCAACGTGGGGGGGTGACCACTTCTTGCCCTGAAGCTGGAGCGGATAGAGAGAGGGACATGGTCGCCATGTTTCCCCTTAGCCGCTGCCACCGTTTTTTTTACCTTAAAAATCAAGGAGATTATAATAGCAGCAACAGGAAAATAAAAGAACTGTAAGTGCATGCATCTTTAAGTATAAAAAGTGGAAAATACTCCGAAAGAAGTGGGGAAAGTGGCCGGGTAAGCGAGAAGGAAGGAGTGTGCGCATGCGTGGGGAAATGAGGATTCTTTTGTTTCAGCTAGACTTTTGCTTTACTCTCTCGGCTGCTCAGTAAATGACACTAATGGTTCGGAACAAATTAAGAAAATGACTTCTGTAAAGGAGAAAACAAATGAGGACACTTTAATAGTGGAATTACCGGTTGAACAATTTTTGCTGATTTTGAAGGAGGGAATAGAGGAAGGCGTCAGACGGGCATTTATAAGTCTCCATGACTCCCAGCTGGAGAGTGAGCCGCTGCCGCACCCGTCCCCCATCGGTCTTTCCGTCCCGACCCTATGTAATGGAGAGGAAACGGAGCAAAGTAGGCAATGTTTGGAAGAGACTTCTATTTACCCGCAGGAAAAAGAAATTAAAGAGCTTAAAAGAGGGAAGGAAAAGACACCCAAAGAGAGGTATTTGAAGATGGGAATAATAAGAAGAAAAATATTGTGACTCGCTGTTAAGAAGAAAGAAAAATGGAGTGGAAAGAGACAGGGAGCATTGGTGTGGAAAGTAAAAAAGATTGGTACAAGTTGGAAATGTGAACGGAGGAGAGTTGGTGAGGAGAGATTAAAAGGGACTTGCTACATTTACAAGGGGAGAAACCATCTGGAAATGGTGCTTCAGAAGAAAAGGCTTCTGAGATACAAAAGACGATTTAAAATATATGAAAGTTTGTTTTATGCGTGGTGTTGGTCTCTGATGGAATTGGAATGAATTGATATGATAACTGGGCAGAACGGAATCAGTTATTATGATTAGAGGGTCACTAAAGTAAGATTCATAAGGGAGATGAATTAATATAGTAAGGCGTTAGTAGTTTATGCTATTAGGAGTTGGGTGAAAAATGGTTTGGATTGGAGAGTCATTAAGGTATGAATATGTGTGTTAAGGTATTAAGTGTTGGTAATGTTATATATGTCTTTTGGTTTCTTCTTGAAATGGAATGAATGAATAGTATACATGGTAGTGGGGAAAGTGTGTTAAAGAAAGAGGTGTTAGTTATATTGTGCATTTTGAGCTTAGGTTGGAAATGAAATGAATTGATATTGGGGGGAAATGGAATGAATTGAAGTGATTGCTATTAAGGTATGAATGATAGTCTTAAAAATATATGATTAATTAGTATGAAAGTTTTTTACTGTATTTTATGGGTTTCTGTTTTGGGGGGGGTTGGTCTTTTCTCTTCATTTTTGTAAAAGGTTAAAATTAATGTGAGTAGAGGATCAGCTAGGTATAAATTGTAGCCTTAAAAATGTGTGTTTATAGAGGGGTCTTAGTAGTGATATATGTGCCTCTGAGAGCTATAGGTCTAGGGATTAGGATGGTGGTTATCTACTAAGGGGTGAAAATATTTGAAAAGGAAGGGTTGCAGCAGTGAGTTAAGATAAAAATTTATAAAGACGATCCTGGCTAGAATAGCTGAGGGGTAAAGAAGGAAAATAAGGAAATATTTTTTTAAAAAACTGAGAAAAATAGGTATATAAATAAAATAAAAATGATTTAAAATAAGATAAAACGTTAAAAATTATAGATATGCTGTAACTTGTAGGTAACTCTTTAGTATTGTCTGTTGAGAGAGTAAGGTTGTTAAAGGGAGATGGTCGGTTTAATAAAAGATTATAGATTTAAAATGAATATTAATGGATGTATGTAATTACTATTTGAGAATTGGCTACTGGATGAATAAGATGAAGGGGGGGAAGTGAATAATGATAATTGTTGGTGCTGTTGCTGCTTAGTATAGTATATTGGTTGTATAAGGTGTTAATGGGATGATATGAATTATGGTAAACCATTATTGATTTGTGCATTATGATGAAAATCCAATAAAAATATGTAAAAAAAAGAAGAAGAAAACGGGGGCGGCAAAGGATGAGATGGTTAGACAGTGTTATAGATGCAACGAACATGAAATTGAGCCAACTTCAGAGGACGGCAGAAGACAGGAAGGCCTGGTATGATCTGGTCCATGGGGTCGCAAAGAGTCAGACTCGACTGTGCGACTGAACAACAACAAATACACTTTACTGATGACAGTTAATAAACTAATAGGCCTATAGTTAGAGGGATCATCTTTCCTACCTTTCTTATAGATAGGGACCACCGTCGCTGCTTCCCACCTTTTGGGAATGTGGCCAGAGGCCTCGATATATGTTAAAAATGATGCAAGAAGGGGGGTCCACCAATCCACATTTCTCTTCAAGAGCTCCAGGGGAATACCATCCAGCCCGGGGGCTTTATTCCTTTTAAAACAATTGATGTGAGATCTGACTTCTTTTTCGAAAACAGGAGGCCAACCTGGAAGAGTATCTGAAAACGAAAGGTTAGAAGTTTCATGATAATCAACATAAAGATTCTGGAAATAGGCAACCCATGAATCTGAGGGGATGTAAGAATTCAAGGGCACAGTATCGTTTGCTAATTTACCAGAAATAATATGCCAAAAAGTAGATGTATTTTTGTCTTTGGTGGCTTGCAGAAGAAGATTCCATTGAGCTTTGGCATGATCTTTTTTTGCTCTAAGGATCTGAGTTTTATATAGTCTCTTTTGGACAAGAAGGAAAGCATGGGCCTCCTTTCGCTCATATGGCCCAGATTGAATGTAGCAGCGATAAGCTGAGGAAAGCACAAGTTTAGCCTCAACACACCAAGGTTTAGATGGCTTGAATGTCTTAGGTTTATGTTTTCTGACAGAACTAAAAAGAATAGAACCTAACTTTTGAATAACACTATCATAATTCAATAAAGGATCTTGAGGGGGAGCAGGATTGGTAAAAAGGGCAGAGAGTAGAGAAGTGACTCAGTTGTTAATTGTTCTTTCAGCCTGGAATTAAGTTGAATGGACCATTTGGAGCGATAGACAGGCTGATCAGAAGATTGAGATTCATTAGTCAGGCTTTACGGAAAGTGACTTTTTAGGGAAGGCATCTCCACTGCAAAGGAGATAGGAAAGTGATCCACTTCCAGGTATGGGAGGATGCAGAAATTCACAACCTTATCAATAAGAAAAGGACAAACAAGCATGTAATCTATAGTGCTAAATTTTATACCTGACATAAAGGTATATTCACCAGGATAGTCTCCAGATGCAGAGCCATTTAACACATGAAGACCTAACCTGTATGAAGCTTTTGCTAAACAAAAACCAGCATAATCAAGTTTACCTCACAGTTTTCTGAGGTCTGAATCGAGGTTTTATTCCTTAGAGATTCAGCTTGCTTATCTGGTTGTTTGATGCAATCAAGCTTTGAAGAAGAACCCTCCAGAGGTCGATTACATAATTTGGGTCCTTTCTCAAAGATGATGGTGTAACCTTTCGGTGAACCAGCAAAGGACGGAACATCCTTACTGGCCAAATCTGGAAAAGTAGCAAACTAGGTATGCAGCTTCAGCAGCAAACTAGGTATGGTGGAACCAGACAACAAAAGTGTTAGTCTCCTACCCTCTTTAATATCAGGCAGTCTATCTGTTTCAAGTCTATTTCATGTGAAGGCAACCCCAGCAACTAACCCAGAGAATGGATAACTTCTCTTCTGTTGGACCATCTTTTAAAATTGATTGGAATCTTAGCTATCACTTAGTGCTATCTGGTTTTTAGATAGCATTAGAGTATTCTCTGGCCCTGAATTAATAGGCATAACCACTACCTGAGAATATGTCCTTCTTTTGGGTAGCACAGAAGAGGAAGTGTTCTTTGAGATAGGCTCAGTAATCATTGAGTTGGTATCCATAGTTGGGGGAAAGTCTTTGGTTGTAGGTGTTAGCAATGCAACTAGCTCATTCAACTTATATGTGATCTTATTTAATTTCTTAAAAATGTCCACCACTGTTTCAGCTGTGAGCAAGCAGTAATTGCCAATCAGTTTAAGAATCTCAGCTCTGGTAAGCCCTCCTGTAGAAGGGGAGGCTGGGTGGGGCTCAGAAACGGCAGGCTGGGAGTGGGAAGGATGGCCAGCTGTGTCCTCTCTGGAGATATCCTCCTCTTCCAAAATTGACAAAGCAGGTGGTGGTTGAGTAAGGTCTGAAGCTGGAGACAAAGTCTCTTCTTCCGCTAGAGGGCTGAATCTATTGCAACTAGGTAGCATAAACTTAGCCGGCTGCTTATTGTTAAAAATATCATCAATACGCAATTGTTTTGAATGTTTAGAAAGAGGTGATTGTGGTGAGTTGCACTCAGCATCCTCCCTTCCCCTTTCCATACATTTCTTTGATCCAGACATTGCAAGGAGGCAGAACACAGCTCAATTTGTGAGTAGTAATTAACAGTAGACACAGCCAGCTGTGAGAATTTCCCTGATTGCTAGCAGCTCTCAAAACAAGAAAGAGGTAGATAATTAAGTAGCAACTGAGTAAATTTTTTTCAAAACAAGTGTTCTCCAGTTTAACTGGCAGAAATCTCAAAGCATGCCAAGTGAAATGATAGTAGGAAGAGTAGTGCAGTTAACTGAAAAATCAAAAAGCGCACAGTAGGAAAGTTCCTTCAAACATTTCTTATCATCCGTGGCTGCAGCTGAAAACCGAAAGCAAACAGTCCCCCAAAAAGTTTATGTCCAGAGGACTTATCAGGAGAAGATAAAACTTTATATAACCTTGACGAGTCAGATGTCAGACAATGCTTCTCCTGAAGCGTCTTACTGCTAGCCAACCCTTACTAATGACAGTAAGTCAGTTGGGGACCGTATCTCATGGTTGAAAAAGCACATCATCATCACTCATGTATTTGTATGAGTACAAATGTCCTTTTAGTGCTAGATCAAGGCAGCAAAAACTTTGACAAAACACACAAAGATAACAACACCTTATCCAAGCTTATTTAAGGCAAGGAGGGCATAAAATTATCATCCTTCCTGAAGGAAGACATCCAAATATTAGTAGGCACCATGTAGACTCTTTCATGTGAAAGTTCAGGTGCCCAGTAGCAGGCAGAAAGGTGTACTGTCATCATTAGGACAAACATGGCATAGGTATTCCTGTTCTTCCTTCTCATTCAGAGGCTTCTGCTGCTAGTCAGGAAGTATACAAGAGAGATCATTTTGTTAGTACCGGTTTGGCTGTGAAGGCCTTGATTTCTGGAACGGCCATGCGATTTATTTATTAATTTAAACATTTATATTCCATCTTTCCTCATGATTCAAGACGGTTTGCTGTAGAAAGTTTACCTTCTAGAAAGTTTATATCAGTTGATGTATAAGTCTAAACCTTCATCCACATTCAGGTCTGGTAGGTAAACACTACAATCATTCAAATACTCATTGAAGGATTCTGAATGGCTTTTCAGAGACTCTGCTAACAGACTGTACGATGGTACCTGGAAGGCCATTGTAGGCAGGGACACCCAAAGGTGCTCACAGCTACTTAATCATAATGTGGAAGATATTATGTTTTCTTCTTCTTCTTCTTCTTTTTTTGCAGAATGGCTTTCAGAAAAGAATTAGAACTTATAGCCTAAAGAGGCAGGTCCCCACATTAAGTTTTGGAGTGGAGTAGCAAGAAATCCTTGTTAGTACATTCCCATGCTTGTACCTGCACACCGGGCAGATGGTGTGCACCTGTCAGCATGGGGTATGGATATATGGCTACAGGGGATACATTATTCTCTCCTCTCTTGGCTACAGCTGTAGAGGCATTGGCAGGAGCAGGACCAAGTGGTTGGTCCTGCTCTTGTGGTGGTGACAGCATGGGGCCGGATCCGTTTGGCGGAAAACGGCCTGCGTGCCATTTTCCGGAGGTGGGGACCCCGGTAAGGGTCTTGGCGTGAAGGCTGAAGGGAGCAGGCAAGCGCAAGGACTAACAGTGATGGCCCTCACCGCCAGGTGGCTGGGGAGTTCACACAGGGGCAGGCGTCCAGGTGAGCCCCGGCACCCTGCCATCCCGCAGTCTCTACCCATGCCAGCTGGCTGGGTAACGGATACCTCGGCTGGCAGAAGGGTCAGCCAAAGGGTCGGATCCGGTGGACTCATGCTGTGCCAATGCCTATAACAGCTGTAATCAATAAAGTTTGGCCAATTTTATCCACCTAATTTCCAAAGAAACTGTGTGTGAGTGGTCATTTGGAATAGGGCAGTATAAGGCTGGCCAAGCCTCTCCATCCCGAATACGACCTGGAACAGCAAATCCTTGTTAGTACATTCCCATGCTTGTACCTGCACACTTATTTGTATGAATGTCATCAACATACTTGAACTCTGAGTCATATGATTAGCACCCCTGGCCTTTTACTGTTTTGTGTTAGATCAAGAAAAGAGTCGCTCTTTAAAATCTACGCAGAGAACATTAATTGGATTCTGAGTGCACTGTTTTACTGTTTCTTAAGATTCACCTAAAGAAATTCACTCTCAAAATCTAAATGGTTATTACTTCAGCTCATATGGTGTAGGAAATGGGAATTTTGACAACAGCAACAAATGCATATTTAATCAGGATAAGGTCTTAGAGAACTGTTTTTGTTTATATCAAATAGAATTCCTCAAGGACAGAAATGTATACTGGCAATCTTCAGTCCTAATTTGACAGATCCTAGGGAGGAGGGGAATGTTGGATGTCCAAAAGGCTTTCAACTTATTTCCTGACAAGAATCAGGGATATGACAAACCAAAGTCATACACACACACACTCCACCACAGAAAGGTTTTCACAGCTACAGGTGGCTCAAAGAAATCACTGTGGTGGTGTCCCAGGCAATAGTCAACAGCTTTACAGGAAGTGGGGGGAAATACATCAGTCGCCTATCGGGTCTGCTCTTCTATGGAAAACATAAGTGAAGATGTGTGGGGGCATCTCATTTTCCCCTCTCCTTCAGTTTCCTCTTTTCCCTCCCTGAAAACCCCCGGAGTCTCTCCCCTCTTCCTGCTTCCTTCTCTCCCTTCCACCCAACAGTGAACCTCTCTATATCTGTTACCATCTTTAGTTTTCCCTCCTTCCTTCCCCTGGTAGCCTCTCCCTAGGAAAACTCTGGCCCAGTTAACGTGGTTGGGAACCTGCACGAGGACACCTCAATTTTGCCTGTATCCCCCGTTTCACATTATTTTCTCTTCTTCCTGGCAGCCCCTTTATCCTCACCTTTCCCTGCTTCCTTCCCCCCTTCCCACCCATCAACCAACCAATGAACTTTTTATCCCCCCATCTCCAGCTATATTTATTATTTACTTGATTTATACCCCACCTTCCTCCACAAAGCAGCTTATATAATTCTCCTGTCCTCTGTTTTATCCTCACAATGACCCTGTAAGGTGGGTTAGGCTGAGAATGTGTGACTGACTCAAGATCACCCAGCAAGCTTCCATGGCAGAGTGGGGATTCAAACTTGGGTCTCCCAGGTCCTAACCAAGAACCCTGCACCACACTAGCTTTTGCAGTGTGGCTGCTGTTGAACAGCAGCAAGCAGCCAGGCTTGGGTGTCATGAAAGTTACCTGCGGTTGTTGGCAAACCTGGCCCCAATGAGTTCTCCCTCAAAGGCCTAAACAACCCTGAAAAGAACTCTGTCCCCTCCTCCCTGATTTTTCTTGACATAAAACAGGATGGGCCAGGCTAGCACAGGAAGCCCTGGTTAGTATTTAGATGGAAGACTACTAAGGAAGTCCAGGGTCACTACACAGAGGCAAGCAATAGCAAACCACCTCTGAATGTTTCTTGCCTTGTAAAACCATACGGGGCCACCATAAGTCAGCTGTGACTTGATAGCACTTTCCACCACCACCAATACTGTTGTGGTTGCCTAGCAATGACTACTGAGGACAATCTGTTCTTAAACCCACAGACATTGCTTCTATTATTTTGGAAGGCTTTATTTCCTCCCTCCATATGTATGTGTCTATTTCAATTTCAGATTTTTCTGCAAACCTTGTTTTTTCTGAATTTCATAGAAAGATCTTGCTTGTCTGTCTATAGTCCCAGTCTCCAGATTTAAGTATTCACAGATGAGGCCATGCTTGGAATTAGATATCTAGATTTGTAGAGCACCCAGTTCAAAGTTCAGTGTCTTAAGATATTATAGAACACCTTTCTCTCATACATGGAGGTGACATTTGGAAGAAGTTTAATTCAGAGAGATGTGGTCAGACATTTCATACAGCCCAGATGTGAAGACTTGCTGTAGATTCCTATTTTCAAGAGTGCATAGAAGGAAGTCAGCATACCGATTTCAATGTTTTGTGTTTGGCAGCATACACAGGCACATATAAGAGAGGCACAGTGGCCCTCACAGAGATGTTCCTATCATTTCTCCTAATTTGGGTTCTTTTCTTTTCTTTTTTGCATTAACATTTTATTGGGTGTATCGGTTGTTTTCAATGCCATGGTAAATTCTTCCAACTTTTTATCTATTGGTTCAATAGTTTGTTTGAGCAGTCTGAGTTCTGTTTTTAATTGTCCAACCTCTCCACTCAGAGACTGTAAATCACTCTTAATTTCATTCTTTATCTCTGCTAGTGCAAGCAATATCTCATTTTTGTTGCTTTGGCCGGGGTTACTCCCTCTCACCGCCATTTCCTCTAGCAGAGAAGCCTCTAGGTCTGAGTCTTTTGAGCTTTCTACATCTATATTGCTCTTTTTAGGAGGTCTGTAAGGAGGATTTTTTGTACCTTTCTTTACTCTGGTTCTTCCCATGCCTGGCTTTGATGTTTATTCAAAAGTTGAATGTGTTATCTGAGAGCTAGTCATTAATCTTTTGCAGAAATAGCAGAAGCATAGAAGGGATGCAGCCGACCAGCTCAGCCACCACGCCCCCTAATTTGGGTTCTTTAACATCTGTACTGCTCTGCTTGGTTCAGTAAAACGCCTCCATGTGGTGGTTGGAAATTGCTTTTTACTAGAAACTGCTTTTTACTGGACAGAGACATGCTCATGAGGGTTAAGACAGTCCTCTACCCACTGCTGAAAATCGGAATTTACAGTACGTCAATTTTTTCCTTGTTTTCTAGGGATGGAGATCTCTGGAAGTCTTGAACAATGTTACATAACCACTATCTTAACCAAGTAAGTAAACAGAATGTAAAGAGCTAGTAATGACAGAAAAGAAATACAAATATCCCAGGTCACATTATTAAAGATAAAAAATGGTTCAGCAAAGTGATAGTTACTTGGCTGTATGAGTATTCCATTTTAGAACAACTGAGTAGAACTCGGACAAAAATGTGATCATGTGCCACACACATGAAGTATCTTTGCACAAAATGTTAAAAATATCACAGCTCTTCAGCTTAAAAAAAGATATGGTTAACTGGAAATATAATAGAGGTATGTGAAACCATGAAGGCTCTTGAAAACACTAACAGGGAACAGCTGTTCACTGTTCTACACAAATATAGAACAAGGGGGCACCTGATGGTATTAACAAGTGTACAGAATGAGTATAAAAAGTTTTCCCCCACACAATATGCAATAGATAGGAAGAAAAACGTGCAACTGGGTATGAAATGGTGAATATATAAATTAATTCACACCAGATAGGAATGGATGGATGTTTAAATAAAACTGGGGGGGGGTGTACATTTTATGGTGCCAGGAATCCATTCCTGCAATTTTTTTACATATTCGTTATTAGGGGTTCTCTACTCAAATTAGGAATAGACCAGTCTTTGTTCCACAACACTGCAGCCAGCAAAAAGGGATGGAAATATGAGAGTCATCTGTTAAATTCTTTGAGCCTTTGAAGTGCTGGAATCCAGAATTTCTGATTTTACTTACAGCCTAGCCCCTTGCTTAGAGTTGAAGAGTAATAAACAACTATGAATCCATAATAATTTCCCAGGTTGAAAGCTGCAGAGAATACAAAGATAGGAGGAGATTCTCCTTTTGAAGAAAGCTGACAGGAAGAAAACTGATTCATGTGAAATGTGGTATTGGAGGAGTGTTTCATGTGTGGACTACCAAAAAAGCAAATAAGTGGGTTCTAGGTTAAATTGTGTCTGAATTCTCCCTAGCAGCTGAAACAATAAGGCTGAGTCTATCATACTTGGTAACATGGGAAGACAAGACTCACTGGAAAAGACAATAATGCTAGCAAAAGTTGAAAGCAGGATGAAGAGGAACATAAAATAGATTGACTCAATAAAGGAAGCCATGGTCTTCAGTTTGCAAGACCTGAACAACACTGTCAATAATAGAATATTTTGAAAGTAATTAATTCATAGAGTCACCATAAGTCACTCTGGTTTAAATTCCCTTCAGTTTTGTGTCTAATAGGTCCACAGGATGCACTTTTTATAAATTTTGATTGACTTTTCTCAACATATTTTAGCAGATTATAATGTTATACCAATATCTGTAGTTTTTTGCTTAAATTTATCACCTTGCTTATTTGTTTGAACCTCTGACCTCTATCTTCACTCCTTTTTTTAAACTGTTATTCTGTTTTAGATTCACAGAAAGCTCACACTTTAAAATTTTATGACTGGATTCACATGTACCTTTTGCCATCTTTTCTTCCCCTGTAATCTTGCCCCTTAAGCAAAATTCCCAGTTTGATCTCCATATATCTGAAGAAGTGAGCACCTATAGAAATAATTGCTGCTCTTTGGTATAGCAACTTTAAGATTCTTCTTCACAAAAGGGGGTTCTCACATACCATATGCATTGAAAGTCTTTTGGGGCAACGTGGTACCCCAGCTCATGTATGGTTCACAGACATGTCTGTAAAATGAGTACCATAAACCAGAAGCAATCCAATCCTAATTCCTCAGATCCTTATTTGGAGTTCCTTGTTGTGTACCCAATGCCCTGCTTAGGCTAGAAGCAGGGTTGGTCCCACTTGAAGTACGAGCCTGGTTCCAAGCTATATGCTTCTGGCTCAAGTTAACCCCCCCCCCCAATTAACTTCATTAATCCCCTCAGACAATTTTCACGTGAGATGGTGAGAGCTGTAGAGGACAAATTGCAACTATCTGGTTTCTCTTGCACAGCCTTACTGTATCTTGGGTACTCAGGAGCCAGAGCACTAACAGAAGAAGAAGAAGAGGAGGAGGAGGAGGAGATTGGATTTATACCCCACCCTTCACTCGGCGTCTCAGAGCAGCTTACAAACTCCTTTCCCTTCCCTTCCCTTCTCCTCCCCACAACAGACACCCTGTGAGGTAGATGGAGCTGAGAGAGCTCTGAGAGAAACTGCTCTTTTCAAGAACACCTCTGACAGAACTATGGCTTGCCCAAGGTCATCCAGCAACTGTGAGTGGAGGAGTGGGGAATCAAACCCAGTTCTCCCAGATTAGAGTCTGCACACTTAACCACTACACCAGACATAGACTATGGGACACTGTCCTTTAAGTCAACAAATCTTGGGCCCACTCTGCTCCAGCTAGTGTTGCCAGGTCATACTTTTCTGCCAATGGGGGATTCAAGGGTCCTGTCTGGGAGTTCCTGCTGCATGTGCAAAGTGCATGTGGTGCAATAACGTCAGTTGGAAGTGACATCATTGTCACCAATGTTGGGGAGTGACACTCTAGGGTTTGGGCAAAACTCTATGGTTTGTAGCTGATTTTACCATAGAGTTTTGCCCAGAAACCAGAGCATCACCCCCTGATGTTGGTGCTGCAATGACATCACTTCCAGATGATGACATCGTGCCACGTTTTGGGGCATTTGCAGGTGGGGAGGAGCCCACAAAATTGGGGGAACCTCTGCCTGGACGTGGGCCCTGGTAACCGTAGCTCTGGCAGTAGGGAACTTTAACAAAAAATTTGTTCCATCAAATTATCTTTATACATTAGTATTCTCCAAACACTGCAGAGCTTGCACTCTGGCCCATATGCACGTATCCCATATGTACAATGTCAGTCTGCAATGGTAGAAACAATCAAACATGCCCTCTTAACATTGCTGATTTTACCAGGACATTCGGAACATGTATGTTACCCCAGTGCTGTCCAAATATCCTGGTAGATCAAATGATTTTTATACTTCTCATTTTCTCGCCGACCATTTTAATGAAACTACCCTTAAGGTAGCAATTTTCTGTGCTCTGGCGTGCTCAACAAGACAGAAGAACATGGTCTAGTATTTTAATAATTTTATTATTTCTATGAATTGTTCATTTTCTGTACAGAATATCTATTTTATGCATTCAATGTATATGGTAATAATAATAACAAACTAAAACTAGAAATAAGTGTTGTTAGTTTTGTTTTTATTTTGCTACAATAGACTTTGTTACCCTTTTACAATCATGTTGGCTATTATGCATATAAAACCCAAAACTCTATCCATTAATTAGAAGGAAAAGAGATTATATCACTGTTGTGTGAACTCTGGGGCATTGTGAAAGCTCCAAATTCTTTATTTGCAGCCATCGTCTTCTGTGGGGAACATTTAGAAGAATTTAATTCTTGCCTTTTCTGTGCTATTGTAAAATCTGATAGAGTGAACTTAAGAGCCTCAGAGTTTTCAGTTTAGAAAACAGATAGCTAAAGGGGAACATGATAGAGGTGTACAGCATTAGTAATGGGGTGGAGAAAGTGGATAGAGAGAACTTTTTTCACTTTAGCCATAATACTAGAATTCGTGGACATCCATCTTTCCTGTAATACTAGGATTCAATTAAGCTGATGGGCAATAGATTCAGAATGAACAAAAGGGTGTACTTCTTTAGTTAACAAGTAATTAAACTGGACTAGTGGACATAGTGATAGCCTACAGCAAGGATGGCAAATACAATGGCTATGAACTATGGCGTTTAAATAGAGCCTCCATAATCAGAGGCAGTGATATTCTGAATGCTAGGAAGAGGCATAATCAGGGGAAGGCCTTAGCCTCTATGCTGTTTGTTGATCTTTTGGGGTAACTTACTGGCCACAGTGCTTAACAGGATACTGGACTTCATGGACCACTGGTCTGATCCAGCAGGGTTCCTCTTATGTTCTTATGCATTAATTGAAAACAGGTTGCAAATTTACAGTGCAATCCTTAGCCGCATTATACCCTTCTAAATTCATTGAAATCAATAGTCTTAGAAGGGTGTAACTCTGTTTACAATTAGAAGTCAATGTTTACTGCTGAAAGGTAGAGAGAGGAAAGGGAACATGCGCCATCGTACTGGTGCATGGGTCTCATCTATAAAAATGGCTTCAGCGGAGCGGCGCTGTTAACGCACAGGACGGAAGCTATGGTGATGTTAGCAGCTGTCTCAGACCCGACCACAGGCTGGTGCTTCTTTGGTGTTACTTTGCTGGTAGGCGGCGGCGGCGGCGGCGGCGGCGGCGGCAACTCTCTCTCCTCTTCCTGCTGGCTGGCTCTAGATCGTTTCTTTTCCAGCCACGCTGGGAAACGACTAGGTTCCGGTCTTCCATCACCTAGGGTTATGGGTGCACTTGTGAACTGGCCTGGGTACGAAACTAGGGCGTGGCGGTCGTTCATTGCTAAACTCGAAAGGGAGACTTTGGGGCGCGTGGAAGACAGGGTTAAACCGTTGCAGTTGAAGGAACAAGTTTTAATCCCTTTAATCTCCCTCTCATCTCAGTAGAGCAGTCTAAAGAGGGAAACTATCCATTCAGACATTGTATTTCAGGAACATCTCTACTCTGACTAACGCAAAGTATATGTAAGTAACCCCAACAGATACTTCTAGACGTTCAGTTTTTAGGCTACTTTAATCTTGAATAGAGCCAAAGCAAAACTTTGTAGCCTTCTTCCTGACACTGAAAGTGAAAATGTCCGTCCTGTCCGCCGTTTACATCAAGTATTACCACTGGAAGGCGTTCGCTAGACTCAAACCAACCCACGTACATCTACTCCTTCAGCGGACTAACCCTACTAAGGTAAAGAGAAGAGCTCACTATCACTACGAGATGCTCATTGGTTGGCTATGCAGCGATAACAGCCACTCCCAACGCTTTAAGCGCTTCGCGCGTAGAACACTGTTTGGCCGTTTCCTTGGTGACCGCCTTTGGGCTGGCCCCTTTTCTCCCGTCATGCGCTTTCTCCAGTCGGCTCCTCCTCCCCTTCGACGGTAGCGTTGTTTCGTTTTGGGCTTTGTTGCCGGAAGTTAAGATGGTGGCCTTCACCGCCGAGTCGGACCTGGTCACAGGCTGGTGCCTTTTCGGCGTCGCTTTGCTGGTAGGAGACTGAAGGGCAGATCGTTGTGGTTTTTCTCTATTCTTCTTCTGCTTTGCGGCCTCCATTTCTGCTTCCGCCGCCTTCTGCGCGTCTCTTGCGCTGCTGCTTCCCTATTTTAGGTTCGGGGGACGGGGGACGGGACGTAATCCTCCCCAATGTACCTCCTTTTTTAGAGGAGGAGTGTGAGGTTTATGTATCTCCACGCGTACGAGGCCACTCTTGTACGTGAATACTTGGAAGTTAGTCATACGGTGTTCAGTAGGCTTACTTCCGGGTAAGCGTCCGTGGGATTGCATCCCCAATTCCAAAACGTGTTTTGTAGAGGAGCCTATGTTCGGACGCACGCGTGTATACATGCATTCCAGTAGAATTCAGAGGAGAGGCTTTGAGGGACAAGAGAGAGGCTGTTTTCCCAGGACCCTGGTTGTCTTCTGGTTGTTTTTTTAAGGGAAGCATGTGTGCATTTTTGTCACCTCATTAAAACAAAGGGCGGCTTGGTTGCCTTTTGGATTCTTACAGTGCAGTTCTTTAATGCTGCTCCACTTTTCAGTGGGTTTAGGATGCACTGGAGACTGTGTAATAAATTAGTATGTCACAGGGAGAGGTTTACCATAGCCCGGTAGCTGATGTGCTTGTTTACCACTTAAAGGGAGTGGAGTGGTTTGCTTCAGGCAGCCTACAGTAATATAATTCTGCCCTCTGAACACACCTGCCAGTTCTGCTGTTGTGTTCCAGGATTCTGCCAGATCATTTGTTTGGCATGGAAATATGCAATGTAAATCCCTGGGAGCAGGGGCAATTTTCCTCTTTCCTAACTTATATTAAGTACCACGTGTGTTTATAGTACTGCATGAGTATATAATATTCCTCACAACCACCAAGTTTCTTCCCGGGCCATGTCAGTCGTTCATTCACACGAACTGGGCCATGTCATGGCTGGACTGTAGCAATGAATGAGTGAAAGGTTGAGGAGACGGGGGAGCCTCATAAATGGACTTGCTTTCCCGCATTGAGATTTTTATATACTATATGTGTGAATCCATGTGCCTCGTATTCTGCATTGATTAATCCGAGAAAAATACAGTGTCTCGGTTCAAGCACCAATTGACATGATTTAGAATTCCAGCTTTGCCATTAAGCTTACATTAAAGGGATGGGGGGTAGGACTCTGTCCCTCTGTCTCTGAAGCTCACTGCAGGTTTTGGTGTACACATGTGCTTGATAGGATCATGCCACCCTTCCCCTCAAGGCTTGACAGATATTATTATGTTTGCATGATCACAGTCCCCCAAACATGTGTACAGTAGGATTCCTGATTTCTAAATATATTTATGTGCATATCATTTATCCTCGCAGTCGCTTTGGAGGCAATGTTCTTGTTTTGGGCGAGTCCAAAAAGGTGCGTGATACAGACTTGACTAGGATAACTTGAAGCATTTCATGAGTATGTATTTCAACCTAACAAAATTGTGATATCTTTGACTTGGTTACAGTAACTATTTTTGTATTGGTTTAGGTTATTCTGGCTTTCTGCTGGGTTTATGTTCGCAAATACCAGAGTAGACGGGAAAGTGAAGTCATTTCTACCATAACTGCTATTTTTGCCTTGGCAATTGCACTTATTACATCAGCACTCTTACCAGTGGATATTTTTCTAGTTTCGTATGTGAAAAATCAAAATGGGACATTTAAGGTATGTATTGATCACCTCCCCCTGCTGCTGCTGATACAATTTTCCCCCCAAATATTTTTAGTTCCTGGAAATATTTTGTAATTTCTGTTCTGTGTGTTGTGTTGTAAAATTGTAATCAACCCTTAGTCATTTAATTGAATAATGAAGGGGGTGTTACTTTTTTGAAATGATAATGGCGATACCATTGCAATTACTTGAATGCATGCAGAAAAGCTGCTAAACTGCAGAACAGAGCATTACTCAAAGAGATGAAGGCATGACTTGATATGGCTGTGAGCTACAAATGACTTCAAAATAGTTATGGAATTTGGAGTTTTTAAAAAATAGAAATCTAATTGGGTGTTGTGTCTCCTTGTGCAGAGTATCAGAGCTAAGCTGGTTTCTGTGATACCTTTTTAAAAAATAAAACAATACTTCTTTACCTTCTTCCTCCACTCTTGCCTTTCAGGTTTTGACGGCTTAATTATTATTTTTAAATAGTCTGGTTAAGGGAACATAAAAGAGACTATAATAATCATAGTTCAATGAAAGGCAGCAACCTACAGGTATGGTCTAGTTGAGCAGTGACATTCCACATTCTTCTAACCATGGTTAGAAGATTAGGAGTGGCTTGCAGATTCCACTTCCTCTTCCCACGTCCATTGTCCTGGCTACCATTAATTATGGCATGCATTATGTCTTTACTAGCAGACTAAAGCTACTGTTTACCATATGTGGCTTTTCAGTCTGGTTGACCACAGCTTCTAATGTCTGCTTTAAAGGCTGACTACGATACTGGTATGGGTATAGCCTGGTAGCATATTTAATACTAGCCTGGAAAAAAGGAAATAATTTACATGGGACTGGAAGCGAATGGGGAAGAGCATTATCCAGGTTGAATGATGGCTAAATTATATTTGAGTATGTTCAATGCTATTCAACAAGCAGTTTATGAAATTGTGTTGCAAAGTGTGGTGTGGAATGGGGTATAAAACCAAAACTGTCAGGTATGAGAAGAATTATGCACCGTTAAGCACATGCAGGTAGAAGCAGAAAGATCAGTCAGTCTCTCCTAATACTTCAGCATTATTCTAAAATACTTAGGTCGGTGTATATTTATTGGGCTTGTTTAAACAGAATGAACAACAGCAGTATTCTCATAAAATAGGTAATAGTTTGTTTGCTTTTGATAACGTCCCTTGGAAAGAAGTTGTAAAACAAAAATCTGTTAGTTTGACTTGTGGCTAAAAACAGGAATTAATTTTGAATATGTGTGAGCACTCAAATTGGATTTGTTTACCTACTATCCTGTCCTGAACTGGATAGCCCAAGTGAGCCCAATCTTGTCATATCTTGGAAGCTAAGCAGGTCAGCCTGGGCTAGTATTTGGAAGGAAGACCACCAAGGAATATCAAGGTTGCAACACAGTGGCAAACCACCTCTGAATATCTATTGCTTTGAAAACGTCATAAATGAGCTGTGACTTAATAGCAAAAGAAAGAAAGGAATCCACTGTCCTAAGTGTAGGTGTCTTTAATTTATGTCTCCTCTCTGTAACTGACAATACTTTATCTATGGAAACTTTGACAGACTGAAACACCTTTCATATTCTAGTCAGGGCCAGGGGAATACTGCACTGTGCAAGTTTGTTAATCCAACTCTGTTCTGTTTCCAAGATTCACTGTGCCTCTTTCAAAAGCTCAGTTTTTAAAGCGAGAACTAGAAGAAGAGGAGATTGGATTTATACCCCGCCCTTCACTTGGAGTCTCAGAGCGGCTTACAAACTCCTTTCCCTTCCCCTCCCCACAACAGACACCCTGTGAGGTGGGTGGGGCTGAGAGAACTCTGACACAAACTGCTGTTTTTCAAGGACAGCTGTGCCAGAGCTTGTGACTGACCCAAGGTCACATCAGCAGGTGCAAGTGGAGGAGTGGGGAATCAAACCCGGTTCTCCCAGATTAGAGTCCGCGCACTTAACCACTACACCAAAAGAAGCAAGATACTGAGGGAGGTTGGTTTGTAAGGGCCTTGAAGTCGTCATCTGATTACTGGAGATTTACCTCAGTTTCTAATTTCTTAATTTAAGAGACTTTCCAAATAATTTGGGACTATCCTCCCCCTAATTTGCTGCTTGGCCAACTGTAAGGGCCAAAACATCTTAATCCTGTTGAGATGGCCTTTGAATCTGGTAATACATTCCAAGCAACATGTTTCTTCGGCATGTTGTACTATGTAGAATGCATGCAGATGTATAGAATGACACAAGCAGAGAGCAACTCCTAATAGCTCAACTAATTGGGGAACATTTGTGAAGATAGGATAGCCCAGGCTAGCCCCTAAGCAGAATACCAGAGTTGCTATGCAGAGGCAGGCAATGGCAAACAATCTTTGAATGTCTGTTGCCTTGAAAACCCTACGGTGTCACCATAAGTTGGCTGTGACTTGACAGCAAAAATAAGATATTCCAAATACCAGTTATAAAGCTATAACAGTATTTAAAATGATGCATCAGAAGTTTTCATGGTTTTTTTGCAGGCCTGTTTCTTAAAGGTTTGTGTCTTATCAAAGGGTTCATTAGTTGTCTCTCTGCCATTTTTTCACTAAGTAAGTTGTTCCAAATTCAGAAGCAAGCTACCAGGGTTTTTTTAACTGAGGATCTCGTTTTAGTTGAGGGTCTTGCTTTCAACCCCCCCCCCAGCTAGGTGTTGCATATAAGTAAAAGACTATTCAGTTGCTTTTTTCATTGTGGAAGAGGCTTTCTTCTATTTTTTCAAATATGGAAGTCATTTTTAAAAATGGCTTTTATTTGTGCTTAGAGACCACAGAAGCTATACAATGAAAAATATTGTTTCACTACCCTTAATATGAGATTTCTGTTCTAACTCCTAAGCAGTTCTTTCAAAACTTGGCAGTTTTCTTGCTGATAGCTATAGCAGTGTTTCTGGGTGAGTCAACACAAACCTGTGAAGTCTTGGGGAGAAAAACCTCTAAAAATAATTCTGGGGGGAGGGGGGAAGCACTTGTGCTTTCAATTTTTTTGAAGGACTTTGACACAGACTAAAATGAATGTGTCACCGCACAACACCGCATAAAGTAGAAAGTTTTCTCAGCATCCTATGAATGTTGGCTCTGGCTGTTTCTGGTCCATGCAACTACCCTGGGCCATTAACATCAGTATGCTGTGAAGTAGTGGAGGGTTTTGGTTTTTTTAGTTTTTAAACTCTCATTCTTGCCCCTTTTTTAATATGCAGGATTTTTTTTAGTTACACTGCCACAACCGTCAGGATTTGTTTTAGTCACACCGAACAATAGAAAGCATCTGCCTTCTGTGCATTATTCACAACACCCTGATTGCATGAGTAGCTGAATGTTGCAACAACATGTGCTGTCTTGATGCTAAGATGTAGTTCTCAGAAATTGCTGAGATCTATAATAGTTGTCTTGATCTGATAGATGGAGATGTGTGAGGGTAAATTTTTATGCATCAGTTCCAGAGCTGTTTGCTTTATGTCAATCACATCCTCTTGCTTTTTGAATGCTGTCTTATATATGCTGCTTATTGGCTTCCTGGAACAACTCCTGTTTAAACTCCATTCTTAGGTTGTGAATAGATAGCTGTTTATTGGAATGTCTCATGTTTGTTGTGGTTATATGAGAGTGACTTCCTTGGAGACTGTTATATCAAGTACTTGTTAGTATGCCAAGCCTGCTAAAGTTATTCTGGCTACATAAATGTGAGAGAGATTGATGTGATTGTTGTATCAGTGACTACAAACTTAAAGCATGCACACAATAAGTTATGTGAGAACTGCTGTAAAAAAAGAGGAAAAAACAAGATTTAACACCTGGGTTATTTGTTTATTTTATTCTACTTTGCTGTTGATGAATGTCAACCCTCAGGATGGCTAGCAAGTAAGAAGAACCAAGCCAGAAAAATAACAATGACTGTAGCTATAATGCAATAATAATATAAAACCATCTGACAGAAGTCAGTTCAAAATTCTTGGAAGAGTTCCTAAAACCCAGTGGAACATTCAACAAGATCCTAAAAGTATGTCCTGTTTTCAACAGGTTGGAGTGGAGGTGCTCCTTCAAGTGTCCTGGTCTCAAACTATTTGGGGCTTTAAAAGTCAACTTTGAATTGCTCTCTAGAAACTAATAAGCAGTCAGTAGGTGACAAAGTATTTGGTCATTGTGGTGGGTTCCAATTGGATCTCTTGCTGTTTCATTTTGGAACAGCTGAAGTTTTCTGAAAAGTCTTCTAAAGCATCCCCAGATAAAGTCCATCATGATAATGTAATCTGGAAGTAGTTATGTGACCATGTCCAGGTCTGCATGTCTAAAGACTGGCCACAGTTGTCAAACCAACATAAGTTGGTGAAACATACTCTTTGCAACCTCCTCAGCCTTCCTTTCAAGAAGCAGGGTAGGATGTGGGAGCAGTTCCAGGCTATGAACTTGCTCCTTCGTGGGGAGTGGAACTTCATAAAGAACAGGTTGTAACCCTAACCTTGGGTCAGTGTTACATCCAATCATCAGCATCAGCTCTCCCATTCTGATTGGGTTAAGTTTCAATTTGTGTATCCACATCTGCCCCCACACCACCTCTGGACACCAGTTCTTCTGCTTTCCTATGTAATATGTCAAAGAAAAGAGTGGTGTGCCACTTCCATACTGTTGGCACCATATTCCCGATCTTCCCATGTTTATATGGATAAATAGCCCACAATCAGAAAAGATTGTGTAGGTACCTACAACTATTGTGGTTGGTTTTTTTAAAAAAGAGATTCATAATTCTGTCACTCATTTGGTGTTATAGGTAACTTTCTCCTACATCTCTTTCACTTATTGGCCTGTGAAGGGGCCACTTGGCTTGTAGAATCAGCTAGAGGATGAACTTAATTTCAGCTTTTTTCAAGGGAGACCATCTGCAGTTCCCATTTTCCCCCATATCAATCTTGATCTAATTCAAGGTTATAGTAGTAACATTGCTCCTGTAGAGAAGCAGCATATATGAGGATTCTATGAGATCCTATCTAGGCAGGGACAAAGTCCAGACTTGCTTAGTCGCTTGATTCTGTGACCATCAACCATATTCTGGGTCCATACAGTCAAAATCTTACAGTATAGTTGCCTCATTTTCCCACCAGTGTCTTTATCCACCAACTTCATTATTTTTCCTCACTGTGTTATGTTTCATTCCTTCCCAGTCATCTTTCTGTTCCTGTCTATATTGTGGTCTGCAAATAAGAAACAAAGTCTGCAACCATAAAATATTGGATGAGGTTGAATTTGGGGTAAGAAATGGGGAGTTCAGAGAGTAAAGCAGAGATCAACATTGTATAAAATTTTTCATCCTCCTGGTTACTATTTGAATGGCATATTCTTGAAGAAAATGTGGTTCTCTCATTGCTGGTAAATCATGTGCAAGAATTTTTAACAGGTCTTAACACTTAGAAGATTTCCCAATGTATTCTGGTAAAAGCTTCAGAAGAGATAAGAATGTAAGATGATATTTAGTTATTTGTTGAAGGTACTTTTCAAATGGGAATGGGCCTAAATTTTACACCTGTGCCATGGTAAATGTTGGATTGACTTTGTCTTTTTCAAGTGTTACTTAATTGGACTTGACTAAATGACAAATAATTTCCCATTTGCTTTCTAAACCTTAGTTACTTGTAGATGTCAATATTTACTGTTTGACACTTAAAACAAAAAGTAGAGATTATTGAAGAGGCTATAGAATTAATGTATCCCAGTGATCAAATTATGATTCTTAAAATGGTTGGTTGCTACACAATGACTACATTCTATAATGGTATAGCCTGCCTCTGCTTTCTTTAAGCCTAGTCAACCAGGTGTATCCTCCATCCTCAAAGTCCTAATTTGCTAGTAAGATGGGTCTTAGAGTCTTCCCTGCTTCCAAATTACAGCTTCGCTTACAATATCTTGTTAATCATTAGTTTTGGAACCCTTGGTGATACCCAGTGGTAGTTCTCTATATCTGACACAGCAGCCATTCAGCATTGCTCTTTAAATAAGTTGGTAGTGGTCCAGTCTGCAGCTGTACTGAATTTCATTTCATCTAATCATGCAAGTTAAAAGGCTAGATGTAAACTAGAAGTCACTTTTATAACTGTTCTTGTACACAGAATATACAGATTACTGTTTTTTTCCTTGTTAACATTTTTAGGACTGGGCTGATCCAAATGTTACAAGACAAATTGAAGATACAGTACTATATGCATATTACAGTGAGTATTGTAAAACCATTGTATTCATGTACCTTTGTGACTTATTTTCTATGTGCTTACAGTGGATTGGATCCAGACTAAGTTTTTGGTCAGTGGAATGGAACTTTCCTGCCTCTTGTTCTTGCTGTAGCCTGAGGAACAAGTTGAGGAGGGGTCTGCAGGGAAGGGGAGATTAGTTTTGCTATGCTTTGGTTTCATCTTAATATAATTTTTTTTGGGGGGGAATAGTTTTGGATTATACTGTGTATCCTAATGAAATAGTTTTTCATTTTAATGTAGCATTGATGGCATCCTATGTCAGTTACTTTAAAACATAGGAATAGCAATGACTGCAAAATGTGTTCTGAATATAGAGCTGGATTCCACAGAGTGATTCCACAAACAGAAGGATTTCTGACAATGAAGTGCAGCTTTTTTGCCTCCCTCCCTCCTGCTGCTGCAGCTCAGAATACCCTCTGAAATGCTGTTTCTGTCTCCCACTAATAATGTTTTTTGGGCAGCATATGGGGCTACAGCAGCAGAGGGAAGGTGAGAAAGTCTTGTTGTACTGATGGAAGTCCTGCCGTCAATAGAAGTAACCCATTAAGTGCATATGAATAGTACAGATAAGCAGCATTGATACAGTTAGTTGGGGGTTCTAAAGAATCTTACTTGGTTCATATGTCCAGTTTCTGAGTTAGTTCAGTCAGAATCTCAATTGTGGACATGCAGATTGTTTGTGACATATGTAAACACAGTACAGTTTGCACTGTGTAATAAAGGATTAGTGTTTGCAGTTGTCTCGTTCCTATTGAATGCAAGTGAAGAATATGAAACAGTTAGCCCTGACCTGGATAGCCCAGGCAAGCCTGATCGCATCCGATCTCGGTAGCTAAGCAGGATTGACTCTGTGAAGTACTTGGATGGGAGACCTCCTTGAAATACCAGCAGTCGGGAGGCGGGGGCAAGCTTTATTCAGCCACCTCTCTGAATATCCTCCAGGCCCCCAGTAGGGGTCAGTCACTAGAGGTCACTATGACTTCCAGGTGCACACACAGTCAGTCACCAGAGATCACCATGACTTCCAGGTGCACACACACGTACACGCACACACACATGCACATATAAAAAAAGAATATGAAACAGTTGTATCGGTCATAATGCACTGCAGGGTTTTCAGTCTTGCACAGACTTTTTTCTGACATAGTAGCTCAGAGATCAGGATTTTTAAAATCTTGCTTTCCCCTTCAGTGGGGGAAGTCATCCAAGCTGGTTAGGTCATGCCTTTTCCCACTCCAGGCAGGGCTATGCAAATTTTTGTGTGACTTTCCTGCGGTGGATTAGGACAGCGCACTCATCTGAGAGGGAGGTGAGCAACCCCCCAAAAAAGAGCAGTGGCGAAAGGATGAGTGTGGCAGTCCCAAGGCCCAAGAGTGGTGTGATGGGACAGGCCATACAGGCCTTCCCGGGCCTGCTGGCAAGCGCAGGAAGTCAGTAGGGTGGCTGCAGTGTTCCCTCTAAGCTGAGTTAGTGTGAGATAATCCCATTACCCGGAACAGGGAGACAGCTGATGAAGAGAAATCATCAGGCATCACAGTAGGATCTGTGGGATGGTGGTTGTGAGCCATTCACAAAGGTGGTGCCAAGACCGAAGCACAGTGGAATCAGGCAGAGTCTGAGACGGAGGAGGGCCACACAGCCAAGGCCCTGGTTGAGACGAAAGAAAAGAGGAAGGCTGTGCCATGCACCCTGGCTGCCAAGGAGAAGGACAACAAAGGGAGAGCCTACAACTCCTTTTGTAGCCTCAGGACCCATGCCAGATTTTAGCACAGGCAGTTTTCTGTCCAACAAACAAGGCAGGGGGTCCAACAAAGAGACCTACTGCCTGACTACAGATAGGGGTTTACCTTCAGAGCTTCTCCCTCATCTGGAAGAAAACCATGACAGGCCAGTGGATGATCTCAATCATCTAACACAGTTCCAAGGGTTCACATCTCCATGCCACTGCAGGTTCATTCTATCCCCACCTTTCAGAACATAACAAAACGTCATCTGCTACTAGAAGCAGTACAACCTCCTCTGTGCATAGGGGCAGTTGAGCTGCTACCTACCTTGCAGAGGTTTTGGGGTCTACTCAGTCCTCTTCATGGTGCTAAGAAGTCAAGGGATTTGAGGGCAATCCTCAACCAAAAGGAGCTGTGGGTGAAAGAGTGGAAATTCCACATGGAGTCACTTCACTCTTCTCTGAGTTTTCTTAGCAGGAGGACTTCTTAGTGTTGCTGGATCTCAAGGAAGTTTGCCTGCATACCCCTATCCACCAAGCCTCCAGACACTTCCTGCATTTCTCCCTCAGTAACCAGTACTAACAACTAACGGCCTTACCCTTCGGCCTGCCATCTGCATCATAGAGTTCACCAGGGTGCTGGTAGTGTGGCGGCTGCCGTAAGGCAATGTGGGATTCACATCTACCTTTACCTAGACTATCTCCTGATCAGGGACAGGAAATTGGCAGCCAAGGACTCAGAAGTGTCCATTCAGTTGCTTCAGGAGCATGAGTTCCTGATAAATCGGCAAGGAGCCAGAGACATGGCGAGCAGATGAAGCTAGCCCCTTCCCTAACAAGTTCTCAATGATGGTGGACTTCATGAGGGAACCCAATCAAAGGGGTAACCTTCCTGCAGTCCACTCATCTCATAGTGACCGTGGACACAAGTAAAGGAAGGGGGAGCACACAGCCTGGACCAAGTAGTTCAAGGCAGATGGACCTCCTTAGGAATGTAGAACAGCATCAACTGGCTGGAACTATGAACAGTCAGGTTAGCCCTAGTTGCTGTCCGGGACCTATTGTGAGGTAGGAATGTGTTGATGACCAACAACATGATGGAAAAGGCTCACATCAACCGCCAGGGCAGTACCAGAGCCATTGCCCTCTATAGGGAAGCGGAGCTCCTCTTCCTTCGGGCAAAACAACACCTAACAAGTCTGAGGGCCCTACATCTGCAAGGCCTGTCAAACATTCAAGCTGATTGGCTGAACAGGAAGGAGAATGGACAGTAATCTACAATACCTTTCAGGAAGTCTCGGCCTGGTTCAGGGTGTCAATAATAGATCTGCTGGCATTGCAGAACAATTACCAGGTATGAAGGTCCTATCAGGGTCCTCTGAACCCCAAGCAGAGGGTGAAGATGTACTACTACACCAGTGTCCAAAAGACTTGCCATATGCCTTTTCCCCCAACCCCCCTGATCAGCAAGGTTCTGAACAAAGTGTAGAGAACGGGAGTAAGGCTGATCTTCACCGCCCCCTTCTAGCTAAGGTGCCTTTGATACTCAGAACTGATGAAGGTGTCTGTAGGCTCTCTGCAGCATATCCTGCTGAGAAGAGACCTGCTGTCGCAGGGACCTGTCCTGCACCCGGACCCACATGGAGGTTGTGAGCGGGCGGACCTAAAAAGTCCAGTTTCCCTAAAGAGGTAGAAGACATCATGATACAGGCAAGGGGGCTGGCAACTAGACAAATTTATAACTATACTTGGGCCATGTTCAAGAAAGGTGCCAGCAGCAAGAACATAGACCCTCAAAAGCTTTCTCAGTGAGGAAGTTGTTCTCTTCTTGCACCAGGGTTGGAAGCAAGGACTGAGGCCAAATACATTAAAGGGTTAGGTAGCAGCCCTTTCAGCGGTACTGAAAAATAGAGGGCTGTGCAACGTATCTTCCAGTAGGTTTGTTAGGAGATTCCTTAAGGGAGCAATGGAGTTAGCACCCCCGGGGAGACATAGGTTACCTACCTGGAGATTACCTGAAGTGTTACAGGCACTCTCCAAAATGCCCTTCAAGCCACTAAAGTCCATAGAGCTAAAGTTCCTCTCATGGAAGGCTGCCTTCCTCGTAACAGTGACCTCTGCCAGCAGGATATTGGAACTGGAGGCCTTGTCAGTTAGAAGTGAGCTATGTATATTCCACGAGGACTCAGTAGTACGCCGAACGGATCCTTCATTTGTCCCAGAAGTAAGCTCTGCCTACCTCTTAAACTAGCAGCTAGGTCTCCCCCCTTTTTTCCTTGTCCAAGACTCTCACACCCAAAGGAAAAGACCTGACATGAGCTTGAACTTTGCAGGGCTTAACCAGGGCAGCACAGCTCAGGCTGACAGACAGCTTATTTGTATTTGCATAATACAGCCAGTGTGGGGAAGAAGGTGTCAAAATCCACTATCGCCCTTTGAGTAAAACTCTGCATCTGGAAAGCCTATAAAGTGGATTTATGGGCCCCACACGGCAATACAGACCGTTCTATCAGGGCAGAGGCCACTTCTGTGGTCTTTTCCACTAGAGCACCCACAGATGCGATCTGTACAGTAGCTACTGGATCATCCTTCTCTACCTTGTCAGGCATTAGAGGATTGACCAGCGGGTCTCTATTGAGATGGCCTTTGGGGGAAGAGTGTTATGGCAAGTAGTGGAGAGAGATGATAATTATAAAAGCTGTCTTTCTGAGTCTCTCCCACCCTATCAGTTAGCTTTGGCATATAACTAGCTTGGATGACTTCCCCCACTGAAGGTTTCTTCGCTTCAGTGGGGCAAAGTTATCCACTTCCCACCCCCAGAAAAAACAATCTCTCCTTATATATAAAAGAGTTTTCATGTCCCACTTTCCTCAATGTTCCACATGCTCCCACAGCCTCTGGCTCCCTCAGCTGCCACTCTGAAGGTCTGCCAATCCCCTGGCTGCATTGCCTTGCTGCATTGCCTCGGCCCCACCCACAGAGCTGGCAGCCAGCATCTCACCCTCAGTCTGGAAGGAGCCGGCGAAGGGGATGGACGCTCTGCCGAGAGAGCGGCAACCCCTCCACAGGGGAGAAGGAGGCAGACCTAGCGAGGTGGCAAGCAGGGGAATCACCTTCGCTGCCCCTCGCGGCCCCTCTCCCTCAGCCGCAAGGCTGGCACTTTGTCAGGGTGATAGCTTAACGGGATGCACCACAGAGAAGGCTGCCCAGCACCTTTCAAAGGCTCCCTCGCCTTCCCTCAGCACCAGTGGCAGCACCAGGGAGTGTCTGACCTAGAGGAAACAAGCTCTCCTGAGGAAAACACTTCTCTTGGCTCCTGTGTGGGACTAATTGTCCCCTTAGTGGCTTTGGTAGGCACATCAAAGCATTCTCTTCAACCCCCTGCTGTGTGGCTGACTTCCCCTAGCGTTGCCAATCTCCAGGTGGGACCTGGAGATCTCCCGCAGTTACAATTGATCTCCAGATGACAGAGGTCAGTTTGCCTGTAGAAAATGGCTGCTTTGGAGGGTGGACCCTATGGCATTATCCCTTGCTGAGTCCTTCCATCCCTCCCCACCAATGCTGCCCTCCACGGGATCCACCCCCCCAAATCTCCAGGTATTTCCCTAATCAGAACTGGCAACTGTACTTTCTCCTGAGTACCTGTTGCTAGGCAACCCGGTTCTGTCAGTAAAAGGCCCTTGCCACACCTATTTTGGCCTTTGGAAGAAAACTCATTGGGGCCAGTCCTGATAGGGTTGCCAACTCCGGTTGGGAAATTCCTGGAGATTTGAGGGGTACAGCCTGGAGAGGGTGAGGTTTGAGGAGGGTTGGGACCTCAGACAGGTACAATGCTGTAGACTCCACCCTCTAAACCAGCCATTCCCTCATGGGGAACCATTGTTGCCAGTCTCCAAGGGAGGGATGGAGATCACGCAGAATTGCAATTGCTCTTCAGATGGCAGAGATCAGTTCCCCTGGAGAAAATGGTGAACTCTGTGTCATTATACCCTGCTGAGGTCACCACAGCAAATTGACACTGAGTGCCCAAGGCCGGGGCACTCTCCCAGAACCTTTTTCTAGAGCTCGTTGTATTTATTTCCACAATGGGCGTTATTAATAATAATTAGCAGGTTCTGGGAAGAGAAGTAAAAGTAGAGGCAGATATGGAGCTAAGGTGTTGCATGATTGGAGGGGTAGTCTCGCTCTGCCACAGAACTGTCACACTGCATAGCCCTGCCTGGAGAGAGAGGAGACATGACCTAAACAGCTTGGATGACTTCGCCCCACTGAAGAGAAGGAACTTTCAGGTAAGTCCAGTGTTTCATTCTGATGCCTTTGTGGTTGGCTTTTGTAGCTCTTAGAAAACTGTGCGTGAGAAACAGTTAATAGATTGTTTTCAGCATTGCCCACAAAAATTGCTAGTAACTTGTGATTAGATGTTTCAGAGACATTGTGGCAAGTAAAGTATGCATCTGTTCAGTGTGCTCTCCAAACCTTCATGTCGGCTAATAACATTCATATTTTCTTTTTTACTTAACACTGTTGTACTGTTCAGTTTATCCTATGGCCCTTCAGGGAATTTTAGGAAAACTTGAATCATTGAAAGATATTATGACCTACCTTAAAGAGCTGGGTTGGTGATCAATCAAAGCTAAAACTGTCAATGTTGCCTGCTGCCAAGGCCTCTCTAGTATCTCAGCTGAAGATCTTGCTCACTCCTGATTCCTGAGCTTCTTTGACTGAAAATGAAAGGATTGAATTTAATATCACATAAATGTCAAACTTGTATTCTGCTGTTGAATTCTATCCCTTTGTGCGTTATGTTGTCATTTGGCATTAATTGGGGTTGTGCAAAACGTGTCATGTTGAAACTTCAAACTCCTTTTCTCCCTTTTCAGGTGGGAACAAGCATATCAGTAGCAGTTGAAATTTTTAGATTTCCCTTTCCCCCCACACCTGATGGCTGAAATTTCTCTGAAATGTACAGACTAAGTAATTTGCAGTGAGATGTTACTTTGTATTACTGGTGCTAAGAGTCCAGCAAAAAACTGACTGTAAGCTAGCGGTTCCCAGCCTTTTTGAGTTTGAGGAGGCCTTTCTAACATCAATATTTTTTCGTGGACCTCCCCCCCCCCTACTGCTTGTACTATTAGCATCCATTGAGAAAATACAAAATGGTAAAAAACTACTATGAATTCAGTAACACTTTTAATTTTTATTTTATTAATCACATCAGAATGTACATACATTTGCAAATTAGTAATATACAAGCAGGGGATCCGCAAGGACTTGCAGGGGAATCTTATTTCCTTTCCTCCAATATTTCCTCTTTCTCTTCCTTGAAAGACCCCATAGCATCTCTCCTTTTCCTGCTTCTTCTCTCCTTCCTACCCACAAGCCAACCTACCTTTACCTTCCATCTTCAACTTTTCCTCCTTTCCTCCCTCTGGCAGATTTCCCACTCCCAGTGGGCATTGCACTCTAGAACTTCCGTGGCCAGTGGGAGAAAAACATAAAACAAACAGACTCCACCAGCAATAATGAGACATTGCTTCTGGGAGAAATCCGGAACTGACCTCACACCTTTCTAGAAATCACCAGATTCCTAGAAAGGACTGATGTCACTTCCATGTTTTTCTCAGTTAGGGAAAGTACACTCACTTGAGACTTTGGACTTAGATGCACCCTGAACTTTTCTATAGTCATTGAAAGGACCAAGTGTAAGTAAGTCTAAGCCCGGCTTCGGCTGGGAGGGCAGGGTAGAAATGTGAAAAATAAATAAATATATGAACTTTGAATAAAAGTTCCTAGTCAATGCTTGAGACAGTTTGATAAAGATGCCCTAGAAGAACTGTGTGTATATATATCACACAAGTGCACACATATATTAAAAAATGTAAAGTTAACTCTATCCGTATTAAAGGAAACAGTGTGCAGAACTGATGCTGTTATGTAGTACTGCCTCCAGATGGTGGTAGTGATTTAAGTATGAACTGAAGGCATGGCTCTCTTGCAGTTTTAAATGCCAGATTAATGAGGTAATTCAGTTGGACACCCTATTTTAAGGTCAGCCATAATCTAACGAAATGGCTAGTGCAAAATTAGGAATGACAGAGATATGTTAACCAAGGCAAACATTTCTCAACAAAATTAAACATAAAAATTGACAAAAAAAACTATTTATACTTCAGGTTTACAATCCGAGCTCTATGAACAGTTTCTCCCTATGTAGTCTTTAGTGAAATAGTGCTGATCTGGAGGTGGATCTGGCTCAGATAGCACAGGGGATCCTAGTAGACACACATGTCTGTATGTACCGTTCTGTCTGAGAAAGGCAGGTATATATGTGTTTTAATTTTTATGATAGGATTACCCGTGGTGAATTTTGGTCAAATCTGACATAGGCAAGCCATTTGCTACTTGTTATCAGACAGATCCAGAAATTTTGCCTTTAAGCCATTCTCATGTTTCCTGCCTATGAATGCTTAGGCTGCTTCTGGCACCCCCTCTTGCTATACCAGTGACAGTGGTGAAGAATCATATTGAGTCACTTTCCAGAGGGTTAGTATTTCTGGAAGGTAGGGGTAATGTGAGAACAGAGGATGAGACAGACAGCTGGGTGTTACGAGGGTTGTGGAAAGATCATTGCTGAGCATATGTTGGAGTCACGTCTGGCCAAGGGAGCTGGTGTTCACGGTGCCCTGGTCTAGAGAGCTCCATTTTCTGGATCTGGAGAGCTGCTAGTCAAGTGCATGATTATTTAGTAACCTTTTTATCCTGCCTTTTGGCACAAGGTACTCCCAAGTTAGGGGCTGTGGTGGCTCAGAGGTTAAGATGCTGAGCTGCAGACTGGAAGGTCTGTAGTTCAGCCGTTAGAGACCCTAGTGCCGCATGATGGAGTGAGCTTCCATCTCTGGCCCCAGCTTCCGCCAACCTAGCAGCTCGAAAGCAAGAAATTGCAAGTAGTTAAATAGGTACTGCTTCAGTGGGAAGGTAACGGTGTTCCGTGAGCCACGGAAACTTCTTCAGACAGCACTGGCTCTTCAGCGTGGAAACCCAATGATATATAACCCAAGTCTTACAACCCAATGATATATCTGCTCTTTTTGTTCAGATACTATGGAGGGAAGGACCTTCAGATAACCCAATGATATATCTGTTCTTTTTGTTCTGATCCATGTCTTTTCACAAGACAATTTCAGATCTACATCAGATACTATGGAGGGAAGGACCTTCAGGACAGTTCTAGTTAGAAAATTAAACTTTGCATGATATCTTCATTAAGACTGGAGCACAAGATTTGCTTTGATTGCTTTGGTACTTAAGATGTCTATCAACTGTAAATTCTAATGTTCAGAATCATAACAATCTGAAGATTCAAAGGATGCTAAAGAAATTTCTGTTAATGCATTTTAAATTTGATACTAATGCTACTTTGTCAAACCAAAGTTTTATGTAGCAGATTTGGAGCTACATAGTTTAGAGTAATACTTTTACTGTAGCTATTCTGTTAATCCTCATTACATCTCTTTTTAATGCTCTTAACACAATTATTTTAAATTTGTCAGGGTTCACAAGTTCTCAAGCACTTCTGTAGAGACCAAAGAAGCTGTGGCTGGCAGTGCTGCATGGTGAATTCATACTCTAATTTGGAACTGAATATGTGTGATAACACATCATTAATCAAGATACCTTTGACACAAGAGAAGTATAAGAGAAGTGCATTGTTATAAAAACTAGTTAGTTCAGAATATGTGCATTTTCTCCTTTCAACCTTTAGCAAAGGGGGGATAAAACTATGACTGTATCCCAAGAAGACACTCCATACCAGAAATACTGATACACACATCACATGCCCTTGTGCTCATGGGCTTGCTTGTTCATTTTGTAAGAACTCAATTTGCCTACATATTCCTCGTACAGTTAGTATGGGGCAATCTGTGCCCATGGCTGCATTCAGATATAACAAACCATGGTTTGATTTAATTCCAGTATAGTGTGATGTCTGAATGCAGGCTGCCCAACAAACTGTGGTTTGTTAGTAAAGGTAAAGGTTCCCTTGCTTGAAAGCCAGTCGAATCCGACTCTAGGGTTGCGGTGCTCATCTCCGTTTCAAAGCCGAAGAGCCAGCGCTGTCCGAAGACATTTCCGTGGTCTTGTGGCCAGCATGACTAAACACCAAGGCGCACGGAACGCTGTTACCTTCCCACCGTAGTGGTACCTATTTATCTACTTGCAATTTCTTGCTTTCGAACTGCTAGGATTCTTACCTTTAGTTTGTCCTGAAACTTGGATATAGAAGTCCCAGTTTGTTCAGTAGCACTAACTGTGATAGCCTTCTGCACACAAAAGTTGAAGCACAGGTCATTAGGAAACCTTGCTGACTGAGTTTTTTTCAGCTATGATGTTTTTTTCTGCTTTCTCATTTCCCATGCCCTTAGTGAAGACTCGCCAAACAAGAATATCGTTCAGAGACTTCAGCAAGCTAGGGCAAGTGTCTCCAAAATGTGGTTCCCGTGTGTGCCATGGCACCCACTGATTTCTTTTCTGGCACCCGCCAAGTATTTTTAGGAAGTGGGTGGGGTCAGGTCAGAAGCCTTTGCCCAGCAAGTCTTCTGATTGGGCACTGGAGAGTTGATTGGCTGTGCAGATTTTTAAAAAGTTTGCTTTGGTAGCAGCTGCCACCAAAGCATAGGGATCTTCACTGTGACTGAAGGTAATCTGTGGCAGTCACTTTAAGGCTGGCTACGCCTCTTGAAGCAGCCATTTTTATGGCAGCTAATTTATAGCTGTGCCCACCTCACTGTATCAGGATTCCAAAGGTGCCCGCAGGCTCAAAAAGACCCCTGTGACTTAAGGGATATTTTAAAAGTCTACCAAAAAGAGCAAGAGAAGGGTATGTGGTGGCTGTGAAAATTTATTTTGTCACAGAGTTGAAATGTTCAGGAGGTCTGTAATGTAGCTAGGCATGAAAGGGAGGGGGGGAAGACTATCCTTAGGTTAGGTGAGAGTGAGGAGAAGGCTTAGCTTGCCCTAGGCTGTTCTACCTCTTCTCCCTTTTCTAGCACTCCGGCGGGGGTGTGGGTCTATCTCAGGCCCTGTGTCTCTGCCACCGGCCAGCTGGGTGGTGAGGGGATTTACCGCCCCCCCCCCAACAGGGAAGAACGTGGAAATTGAATGTGGCATGCCTATGTGACCCGGAAGTTACATAGGCACATCAGGGGGTGACGCTCTGGGTTTTCGGCACAACTCTATGGTGGAAGCTAATTCTACTATATAAGTTTGTCCCAAAACCAGAGTGTCTCCCCACCCATGTCACTTCCAGGTCACATAGGCACATCACGTTTATTTTCAGTGTTCTTCTCTGCTCCTGGTAAGTTCACCCCCCATCCCCTGCCAGCAGGTCCAAGGGACCTGGCAACCCTAAGCTAACCATTGGTAAGCAGATTGCTTACATAGGGAGACAGTGTCTGTTTAGAGATGGGAGAAGAGGCAAATAGGAGATTAATTGGGATTTACAGGCAAACTGTATGTATGGTATACTAACTAGGTTTGCACAACAAATTGTCATTTAAGCACTCCAGCTTCTTTTGATGCCTAAATGTGAGTCCATGCCTTTAATAATCACAAGGTTATAATAATGGTATCCAGAATAGTCTTTCAGTAGAATAGCATACTTTTTGCTTTTTTCAGCCAGCAGAAATGTAATCTTACTAATAAAAATCTCTTATTTTCAAATCAGTTTTGATAGTGTGTTGTGTATGAGCAAGTATCATTTTGAAAGAACCTTTGGTAGAGATAAGTTAAAATGATGACAGAACAAAGGTGTGCTTTGTTTCCCTTTCATATATGAACTGTAGCATGATGGTATCTGGGTTTCTGGTTTGCTCATAAATGTTTATCTTTATTAAACACTTTGCTATGAAAGGCTCCACACTCAGAGATCAGACTGAAAACCTTGTTTTGTAACTTGTAATGTTCTCAATAAGAATAAACTGGGAAGAGGCCTCTTTTGACTACCTGATTTGTATATATCGCTGTTTGGGGGGCAAACTCATTCTCATTTCTGGTAGATAACACAGGAGTTCTTGTACACTTGGCTGCAGTTATAGGGCCACTGCTATGTAACAGATGGGATGAAGAACTATTTTATGCTATTCCTTGCAGCATTCCTTACTGAATAATCTGTGCTATATCTACATTTGTTACTGAAACGTTAAGTTCCTATAACTTGTGTACATAACAATAGCAGAATAAAAAGAAAACACATATTTTTACCCCTAAAGCATATTATTCTGAAGGCTTTTGGGTTATGCTAGAATGACAGGATTTTCTGAAGTTAAGAAATAGCTTGTTGATAGCTGTAGGCAAAGGTTGAAAGGAAGCTTCAAGTATTTATTTACTTCATTTGTGCCCCTGCCTCTCTCCTCAGTGGGGACCCAAAAAGTTTACATCCTCCTCCTCTCTCCTGTTCTATCCTCAAAACAACCCTGTGATGATGGGTAGGCTGAGTGTGTGTGTGACTGGCTCAAGGTCATCCAGCAAGCTTCCATGGCACAGTGGAGATTCAAAACGGGGTCTCCCAGATCCTAATTTAACACTTGAACCTCTAGACATCTCTGTTGCAGCATTTTCTGGCGGTCATCCCTTTTTATCCTTCTCCCTTCATTGGTTTCCCACTGTCTCACCTCTGTCTGTCTTGTGCGTCTGTCCAGTGTCACATGACTCAGTGGCCCTATATAATGCTTTTGTTCCTTAGAGTGGAACTAAAGAGTCCTACTTCAAATGTCTATGGGTTTCTTTTGCCAGACTAAAATTGTTGATGGTGCAATGCTGTAAAGGTTCCCTTGCTCGAAAGCCAGTCGAATCCGACTCTAGGGTTGTGGTACTCATCTCCGTTTCAAAGCCGAAGAGCCAGCGCTGTCTGAAGACATTTCCGTGGTCATGTGGCCGGCATGACTAAACACCAAGGCGCACAGAACGCTGTTACCTTCCCACTGAAGTGGTACCTATGTATCTACTTGCAATTTCTTGCTTTCGAACTGCTAGGTTAGCAGGAGCTGGAACTAGAGACGGGAGCTCACTCCGTCATGCGGCACACTCGGGTCTCGAACTGCTGAACTACCGACCTTCCACAGCCTGCAGTTCAGCGTCTTAACCACTTGAGCCACCGCAGCTCCTAGTAGTAGTAAATAAATTTGAATTACTAATTTCATACGCTTAAAAGTTTTCCCCCAGAATGTAACAGTTGTTTCATTTTCTTTTCCTGTAGCACTGTATTCCATCATATTATTCTGTGTGTTCTTGTGGATTCCTTTTGTCTATTTCTACTATGAGGAGAAAGATGAAGATGATGGTGACACATGCTCAGTAAGACACTTGCTGTAGTAATTTTGATGACTTAGCTGAACATGTAGTAAATAAAATTGTTCAGACTTCCTCATTCTAATACCAGTTGAAATTAAACTGCATCAAATGCTTTCTGGTCACGAAAGTAAAATGCTGTATTGTATAGTTTGAAGTTGATATTTGCAGTTCTGTGGACTGGTCCTGTGACCTCTCAGGTTTGCTTCATGAGTGTCTACAGGCTTCTTGAATCTCTTAAAATAATGAAGTGGAGTTTGAAGTCCTTTCGGAGACCTAAAGCAGATGTTGGTGATGTCTAGCTTAGCCACCTTTGCATAGAAGGCAGAGAGGTACTTGCATTGATGATGGATGTTCACAGAACTGTTGCTGTGCACAAATGTATTTCCATGCACATAGTTTGCTTACAGTCCATTATTGGTAGCTGCTGTCTCTTCTTTTGGCAACTACTGCATGTTGAGGCAGAGTCAGAGTAGGGGGAGAAACCTTATTTAATTCAACAGATTATTTTCATTCTTGTTCTGCAGTTACATTGATAAAATATCTTGAAACATGGCTTCTGGTGAAAGCAGCTGTAGCCACCACATGGCTGCTTGTTTGTGACTCAGGCTTTGGCTGTTTTCTCCCGCAGGCATTTTATCACTGTAATTGTAGAACAAGAGTGAGAATAATTTGCAGCATTAGATAATTTTTTTTTCTGCACTGTGACTTGGCAACACTGTCCCTGGAAGCAGAAACGAAAAGGGAGCAATGCCTATCATACTGAGGTTGTTGCGGTACTAACAATAACAATAAAGTGTGTATAGCCGCTCCCTCAAGAAAACAAGGCTTAATAGAGGAGGGGGGAAATGAATAGGCCTTTATATAGGATAGAACACCAAGGTGTGTACTGTGGAAACTCCCATCCTTGTTTTAACTGAGAAAATATCCAGAAGGCTCTACTAGCAGTGACCTCTTTTTCTTTATCATTAAGTGGTAAGGCCTTTGCAGTTCAGTTTTCTGGTCAGCTATCAAAGAAAGTTGAGAGTTCAGCCTGCAGAAGTGGTGGCAACACAATGAGAGAGAGAAAAACACAACAGTCTCATTTGATGTACTGAGAGTGGCATGAAACGTACATTAGGCATGCTGTTGGATATTTTAAATTGCAGAGTTTATGAAAAGTTCATATTGAAAGTCAATATTAAAATTATAGTTCATTATCCAAGGGAAGAAATTAAGAATCCAGAAATAATCCAGAACTAAATTATACTCTGTTCTTCATTTTGAGAGAATGTTAAAACTTTAATGCACTGAATTAATGGATGGATCTCCCCTCTATATACTTATTTTATTTGCATTTACAGCAGGTTAAAACTGCGTTCAAGTATACACTAGGATTTCTTCTTGTTTGTGCCATCCTTCTAATCATTGGGTAAGTGAATGCTTTTATATACACATTAGGACACTGTTGCTCATCTAACTTTTCCTGCCTGCTAATATGACCATCCTTGATGTCTAGTACTCCCCCCTCCCCATTAATCCCTTAGTTTTTTTTACTATACCTAAATGATTGGTCAGTAAATCCTTTCCAGATACCGATTTTCCCCTTGTTTGTCTTCTATAATAGGTACTTGCTTTAGGTATTTACACCTCCTGTCTTTGTAGTTCTTGTCAATGACCAGTTTTGTTTACCGTTTTCACCATTTTTCTGTTTTCCTCCTTTTGAATGTGCTTCCTGCCTAGTACCTCTTCTGTGAAAAGTGGAGGTTCATTGTGCTCCCCGGGAGAGGGAGGGAGGGAGAACTCTTGCCATGGCATGTGAATTGTGGACTTCTACTCTTGTTTTCTCCCTTATGCTATCCTTTTTGTTTAATGGTCCATATATCTACAGAGAGAGATGGAGATCGATGTCCTTACTGTCAGAATTTACCGTCTATCATTTGCAGCACTTAGTATGCTTAATAACATCTGGTACATTAAATATAAATGGCAGATAAAGAAAATGTAATGTCCTTGAAATATGATTGAAGGAGAACCTTCAAGCTCTTGTTTTTTTGAGTTCCTTTATGAATGCTGAGGTGTTAAACCTTTTAAATATGCATCTCTGTGTGAGTAAGCTGTTTACTTTAAGTTTAATTTTTTTTTTTAAATTACCAAGCAGATGTTTTGCTAATAAGCTAAGAAGTTCCTGAGTTAGAATGTAGAGCCAGAAATGAAGCAAGCTTGTTGCTGGCGTGTGGCTTGGGGATGCCAGGTTGCAGAGGCGGTGACTTCTACCACTTGACATAGGGCTGACTCACGGACATCGGCTCACTAGGACTTCCCTTGTTGGTCTTAATGGACAGTCCTCCATGTATAGTATTGTAAATACTATTTGCTCACTTAATCGCAGTCATGCCCTGTATAAGAGTGAAACTTCTGGAGATAAATCTCAGTTCAGTTACTATATTTTGTACATTACAAATTAATGGCTCTTGTATTACTTTGATTATGATGTTGACAGGCATTTGATTAAGTTAGTGTGCCACAATAGGCAAAAATTTACTTATTTCTCTGTGCTCTTGATAAAATACCTTTTAACCAGGAGTCGTTTGGGCTTGGAGTGCGCTGGAGCACTGCTCCGGGAGCCCAGGAGCGGGGACAAATGGTGGTGATGGCAAGCCCCACCCCGTGCTCCCCGCCCCCATGCTCCTTCTCTTTAGAGTTCTATGGCCCCATAGAATACAATGAAAAAATAGAGAGAAGGGGTTTAAACTTTAAACCCCTTCTCTCTTCGCTTCCCCCCCCCCCCTTTTTCCCCCCCTGGGGGGCGGGGGGGGAAAAAAAAAAGGGGGGGGGGGGGGCATCTTCAAAAGCCTCCCCTTCCCTAGCCGGCCTGCCAAGGCAGGCTGGAGGGGGATGCAAAGAGAGAAGGCGCTTAAAGTTTAAATGCCTTCTCTCTGGTGTCGTGCCACAGCGGCGGCGCAATCTCTCCATTCTATTTTATGGCCCCATAGAATAGAATGGAGAGATCACGCCTTAGAGAGAACTTTAAACCCCTTCTCTCTTCCCCCCCCCCCAAACCTGCCTTGGCAGGCCAGCTGGGGAAAGGAAGTGGAGGCTTTTGAAGTTGCCCTCCCTCTTTTGTTTCCACTTCTGACATCACTTCCAGTGATGTCAGAGGGTGTGGCATATGCTAATGAGCTATTATGCTAATAGCTTATTAGGTATGCTAATGAGCTCCTGGAGCTCTTTTTCTACAAAATGACCCCTGCTTTTAACCAAGAAAATCTGAACTGTTGGGTATTTTTCAAACTGATATTTTTTATTGGGAAAGTAAGTTAAAGTGCACTAGGGTATTGATACAGAGAACTTTGTACAGCAGAGAAAAAGGTGGTCTAGTTTAGTAGATTACTCTTAAGCAGGGGTCATTTCGTAGAAAAAGAGCTAGGGGAACTCATTAGCATAACTCATTAGCATATGCCACACCCCCTGACATCACCGGAAGTGTATCATAAGGCCACACCCCCTGACATCAACGGAAATGTGTCATAAGGCCACACACCCCGCCCCCAACGGTCCCGGCCGCCACCGCTGGCCTTGCCTGCCTCTTCCTGGCTGAATGAGGGCCGGAAGCGGGGCGGCCGGAAGCAGGGGGCGGGGCTTCGTCATGTGCCCTGCCCCCCGGTACCTCACCCCGGGGAACTGCGTTCCCCCGCGTCCCCCCCCCCGAAATGACCTCTGCTCTTAAGAATGTGTTACTTTAGTCCAGGTTGCTGCTAACTAGCTTGAAAATCACTAGCTATTTATTATAGGGGAGATCTCTTAAGTTAGCTTTTCAAACTAAAAAAATTAAATCTAACCCCAAATCAGCATGTGTAAATATTAGGTTGTTGCATTCTGCCATGACCTGGATAGCCCAGGCTAGCCCAATTTCAGAAGCTAAGCAGGAATCCTACTGCAGGGTCAGCCTTGTTTAGTATTTGGATGGGTGATCTTTAAGGAATACCAGGGGTGTGACGCAGAGGCAGGCAATGGCAAAACACCTCTGAAATGTCTCTTGCCTTAAAACAAGTCTAGCTCGCCAACTAGTGGTACAGAATGCTAAAAGAGCTAGAACTTCTGGCTGCCAGACAAACGTAGGACTCCTGGCTGTAGTATACACACTGCCATACGATAATAATAATTATGCTTTTTATTGTGGTGGCTGCTTCTCAGTAATGCTGCAGTTCAGCAGCCTACTCTCTGGGAAGATTGCTGGTGCAGCTGTCTTATTACTGGTTGCAGTTCTGCCAATAGTGCTGTAGGTTCTCCACAAGTCCAGTCAGTGTTGAGATTACCCCTTTTGTACTATGCAGACTGCCTTCAGAAATGGTTACCTGGTTTGCTATAAGAATTTATTAACCTCAGCAGACCTCATCCCACTCATGGCATAGTATTGTGGTCTCTGTTTGGATCTAAGTGTTCTCTGGCATGGCTAACAAAGTACAGGAGGTGCCTTCCTTTAGTAAAAGCCGCTGTAGCTCATTATTGTGAATATTGTGGGTGTTGGTGACACAGCTGTCGTTCGTACAGGTTGTAAGCTAAAAATGCTTGTTTTCAGTGCCATGAAATTCCCTCACTTTAATCTATTCAATGTCTTTGTGCTATTTAATTCAAGAACTGTATATGCCTCCAAAGATTTTATTATTCTCTGCATTTGTTTTTTAAAATGAGTACTACAATATTGTAATAATTTAAAGCTTGACTATTAAACTGTTAGGGTTTTTAAAAATATTTTTAAAAAGTAAATACAGTATATTTTTGTTGGTCAAAAAGAGATTGAGACTGGGAGCAGCCATGAAGGAGCTAGAAAAGATCGTTATGAGTAAGGATGTGTTGCTGGCGAGCAAGATCAAGTTAATTCATGCCATAGTACCCCCCATTACTTTGTATAGGTGTGAAAGTTGGACGATGAAGAAAGCTGACAGGAGAAAGTAGATTCCTTTGAAATGTAGTGTAGGAGGAGAGTTTTATGGGTGTCATGTACTGCCAAAAAGACAAATAAGTGGGTTCTAGATCAAATAAAGCCTGAACTCTCCCTAGAAACTAAAATGACTAAACCGAGGCTATTGTACTTTGGTCACATGAGAAGACACGAGTCACTGGAAAAGACAATAATGCTAGGAAAAGTTGAAGGCACCAGGAAAAGAGGAAGACCCAACATGAGATGGATTGATTCCATCAAGGAAGCCACAGCCCTCAGTTTACAAGACCTGAGAATGGCTGTTAATGATAGGGCATTTTGGGAGACACCATAGGGTCGCCATAAGTCGGAAGCGGCTTGGCAGCAATTCACACACACACACACACACACACACACACACACACAGAGGATCACTCATCTTCCAGTACACACTTCTGTAGTGGACATAAGTAATGTCATACAGAATCAGAGTTGAAAGGGACCTCCAGGGTCGTCTAGTCCAACCCCCTGCACAATGTAGGAAATTCACAAATACCTCCCCCTCAACACCCACAGTGACTGCTGTTCCACGCCCAGAAGATGACAAAAAACCTCCAGGATCCCTGGCCAAACCGGCCTGGGAAAAAAATTACTTCCTGACCCCAAAGTGGCAATCAGCATTTCCCTGGGCATATAAGAAAGGGCCACAAGTGGTGCTGCCGGTCAGAGTAGACTGTACTGGCCTTGAATTGTTTGATGCACTTTAAGGCCGCTTCATGTGTTCTTCTCAAACATCCTTTGAGGTCTGATAGTTATAGTTTTTGACTACCTGAAAATAAATCTTGGTTCATCTCAACAAAGTGGGGGGGGGGGAATGGTCATGTCCACTTCAGTTCTTATACAACAGAGGGTGGTGATGGGTATTACTCTGAGAAAGAAGATGGGAACTGAAAAGTTCATCTGAGTTAACCAAACAGGTTAACTAATCTCCTGACATTTCATCAAAGAAAAGTGAAATAGATGAAGAAATTGGTATCATTTATAAAATATCTGGATAAGACGAGAAATCCAGCTCATGCTTGATACTGAGTAGTGACACCTGAGAAAGTGTTGGATCTGTTTCGTATTTTGTTGTATTATCTTGAAATCCTATATATATAAAAGCCCAACGTATTGGCACTTTCCGGCTCTCCCATTGGCTGTGCTGTGCGCTCCCATCAGCCATTGGCCCATCAACTGCCATTCAAGGTTACTCAAGTGCCATTGGCTGGGTGCTGGGCCCACTGTCAGTCTGGCCACTTCCCTGACACAATAAACTGCCAAAATGGCTGTCTCTCTTAACGAAGATTTTTCTCCTGCTTGGCTCGTGTGGGGCTTACTTTTCCCTCAGTGGCTGTTGCTAGGCAACCAAGCTTAGTTCTGTCAGTAAAAAGGCAAAGGCAGGAGGCCCATTCCAGGCCTACTTTGGCCTTGGTGGGGAACTCATTGGAGCCTGTCCTGACTAGGGTTGCCAGTTCCAGGTTGGGAAATGCCTGCGAGATTTTGTGGTGGAGTCTACAGAAACTACAGTATGGGGACGGGTGGAACCTCAGACAGGTATAATGCCATAGACTCCACTCTCCAAACCAGCCATTTCCTCCTGGGGAACCATTGCTGCCAATCTCCAGGTGATGGCTGGAGATCACTCAGAATTACAACTGCTCTCCAGATGGCAGAGATCAGTTCCCCTGGAGAAAATGGCTGCTTTGCAGGGTGGACTCTGTGTCATTATACCCTGCTGAGGTTACTTCCCTCCTGCTTGGGTCTCCACTGCAGAGAAAGACTGTTCTTTTTCTAAGTAGAGGCTGCAGGTGAGGGGGGAGATGGAAAGCTGAAGTCAGAGGGGCAGATAACTGAACGTTGATGGTTGCTGACGAAGGTGATGGGGTTACCAACTCCAGGTTGGGAAATACCTGGAGATCTGAGAGGTGGAGCCTGGAGAGGGTGGGGCTTGAGGAGGGGTGGGACCTCAGACAGGTACAGTGCCATAGAATCCATCCTCTAAACCAGCCATTTCCTCTTGGGGAACCATTGCTGCTAATCTCCAGGTGAGGGCTGGAGATCACTCAGAATTACAACTGCTCTCCAGATGGCAGAGATTAGTTACCCTGGAGAAAATGGTGGACTCTGTCTCATTATACCTTGCTGAGGTCGCCACAGCAAATTGACACTGAGTGCCCAAGGCCAGGGCACCCGCCCAGAGCTTCTTTCTAGAGCTCGTTGTATTTATTTCCACAACGGACCTTATTCCTAGTATATTAATATTTCTACATTTAGAACTTGCAGTTATAAATCTTGTGAAATAAATTGCATAAGAAGTAAGATGAAAAGGTACCCTCTTAGTAATGGGCAGGGGGGACTCCTGCAGCCAATCCCAGAAAGTTATTCAGGTTGCAGCTGGGGATTGTGCATGCCCAGTGGGCACTGTATTATTGTTCTTGAGCAGAACAAAATGCCATATAACAAATTACTTTTAAAATTCTCCTTAGTTTCAAATCTTTGCCTTAGTTGTATAGTCTAATGATGCTCTATTTAATGCAAAAAAAGGTTGCAAAGCTTAGTAGAACAAGTTAAACACAGTACATGTTTTTAAAATGTTTGGTTTAACCTATGTTTGTATTAAACTGCTGTGGGATTTTAATTCAGATATTTTTCTATTTGCAAACTCTTGAATTGGTCAAATTGGATGAGTCTTCAATTTGTTCAGGATTTTATTAACAGAAGTACTTTGGCTGGATCTCAGGGCTACATTTTGGCTAAGTGCAGGGCCTTCCGTCAGCAGTAGAGGCTCCACACTTAGCTTGCAGAGCAGTAGGATCTGAACCAATGGGGTTTTAAAAAAGTTCTTTGTAAGTTTTTTTAAAGTTTTCTGTTAAGTTCTGTAAGTTTCTAATTTTAATGTCATAATTGTCATGTGACACAGCAAAGATATTATGAAATCAACATTTAAAAACTGTTACTGGAACAGAGAAGTGCCTTCTTGAAATAAAGTGAATTGCTGTTCCTATATTTACTGTGGGAGGGTGCTGAATGTTCCAGAAGGCTTTACCTTCAGTGCCAGTAAAATCTCAGTATTATAAAAACCTCTTAGGCTTGATTTAATGTACATTAGAAGAGAATGTTTAGGAATTTTGTTACCCAAAATTCTTCTCATTACAGAGCCTTTGTTCCATTGGATATTCCTCACAAGAAAAATTCAACAGAATGGGAGAAAGTGAAATTTTTATTTGAAGAACTTGGAAGCAACCGTAAGAGATACTATATACTACAATTCGCTATTCAATCTCTAGGAGTGACAGGGTCAGTAGTCACTTGTTCTAAAGTGTACCAGATAGAAACATTGAGTTAGGATTGGCTTTGGGTTGTTGTTGTGTTTTTTTAATCATAGGGAAGAAGATGACTTTGATTTAGTGGGAAGCTGAGTTAGAAAGAGGCTGAGGCTGCTTAATTTTTTAAGGTATAGTAATGGGATACAATCTCAAAAACGACACAACGATCTCGGTCCAAATCTGCTCTTTAAAAAAAATCATTGGACCCTGTGGTCCTCACCAACTACCGCCCAGTGTCGAACCTTTCATTCCTGGGTAAGGTGGCTGACCAGCTCCAGGCTGTCTTGGATGATGCTTCTATCCTGGACCCATTCCAGGCTGGCTTCCTCCTGGGCCATGGTATGGAGACTGTGCTGGTTACCCTCACAGACAACCTCTGGAGGCACCTGGATCGAGGCAGGTTGGCCCTGCTGTTGCTTCTTGATGTAACAGCAGCGTTCAACACAGTCGATTACGATCTTCTGACCCACCGCCTCACCGATGCAGGATATGGGGGACTGCTTTATAATGGCTTTCCTCCTTTCTCCCTGGTCAGGGACAGAGGGTGGTGCTTGGGTAGAGGATCTCTCTGTAATACCCGCTGGAATGTAGTGTGCCACAGGAGGCAATCCTCTCACCAATGTTAACATCTCTTTGTGGCCCCTCACGCAGTTGGTCCAGGGGGTTGGACTGGGTTGTCATCAGTACACTGATGACACCCAGCTCTACCTGTTGATGGATGGACAGATGGACTCTGCTCCTGATGTTTTGAACTGGGCATTGGAGGCCGTGGCTGGATGGCTACAACAGAGCCAGCTGAAATTAAATCCAGTGAAGACAGAGGTCCTGTATCTAAGCCATGGGGATCTGGGATCGGGAATTCAGCTCCCAACTCTTGGTGAGGTGCTGTTGACACCAGCACCAAGGGTGGGGAGCCTAGTGGTGATTTTGGCTGCCTCACTTTCTATGGAGGCCTAGGTCGCCGCAGTTGCCAGGTCAGCCTTCTACCATCTTTGACTAGTCAGGCGGCTGGTTCCCTATCTCACCTCCCAGGACTTAGCTACAATTATCCATGCAATGGTCACTTCCAGGCTGGATTACTGTAACTCACTCTACATGGGGCTGCCCATGAACCTGACCCGGAAACTGCAGCTAGTGCAAAATGCGGTGGCACGCCTGCTGACAATGACATCTGTGTGGGTGTTGTATTGCACTGGCTGCCAATTGAGTATTGCATTCAAGGTCATGGTACTGATCTTCAGAGCCCTATGCGGCTAGGGACCATCATACCTATGGGACCATCTCTCCCCATATGTGCCCCTGAGAGCTTTGCGCTCTACCAAGCAGTATCTCCTAGCAGTCCCTGACCCGAAAGGTGTCCACTTAGCCTCAACCAGGGTCAGGGCTTTTTCTGCCCTGGCCCTAGCCTGGTGGAGCATGGTCCTGGATGAGATCAGGGGCTTATGGAATTTATTACAATTCCACAGGGCCTATAAAATGGAGTTGTTCCACCAGGCCTTCGGCTGAGGCAGAGGTTGTCTAACCATTTTGGTCTCCCCTGCTCCTGCTCCTATTTTTAGTGTTAAATTTGTTTGCCTCTTTCAATCCTAATATTTTATTGTTATTATGCTGCTGAATGGAATGTTGTGACCCACCCTGAGCCCTCTGGCAGGGGAGGGTGGGATATAAGCCTAATACATCAAATCAAAACTTCAACTTGTCAGAGAAGCATAAATCTTCCTGAACATGAATGTCAGTGAAATATTTCTGTCGGTTTTTGTTTTTCAGATGGTTTGGCTGCCCTATCCTTCTCTATAAGCTCGTTGACCCTTATAGGAATGCTGGCAGCTGTGACCTATACAGTAAGTCTCTGACCTTTTAAGTGTCTTCTCTCGTTTAATGAGAAGGCTGTGCTTCATTGTAGACAACTTGTAACTTTATCACATACTTTGGGTTGGATCCAAAGACCTCTTTCCTCACTGTTGGCACTTTCCACTAGGTAAAATTCTTCTGTCAGAGGAAGAGAATCATTGTCTTAAACACCTGAATTCATGACAGAAAGCCAGTTTTCCCAGTGGTATTAAAGTGATTATTGTGATTTCATTCATGTTTTAGGTTAACATTTTAACTGTAGCTTGTTCTGTTACTTATTATTCATTTAATTTAAAATATATCTGTGCTGCTTTTCAAACCAACTCAGGGCCCCCAATGCTGCAGACATGTCAGACATTAAAACTCAAATATATATAAAACAAGTGGGAATACACAAAGACTTGCGGGAGGCATCTCATTTCCCCTTCCCCCACTATTTCCCCTTTCCCTTTCCTGAAAGCCCCCATAGCCTCTCCCCTTTTCCTGCTTCCTTCTCTCCTTCTAGGGTTGTCAACCTCCAGGAGGGGCCTGGCAATCTCCTGGAATCACAACAGATCTCCCAGCTATAGAGACCGGTTTCCCCTTAGGGTTGCCAGCTCCAGTTTGAGAAATTCCTGGAGATTTGGGGGTGGAGCCTTGGGAGGCTGAAGCTTGGGGAGGGAAGAGACCTCAGCAAGTTATAATGCCATAAAGGCCACCCTCCAAAGCAGCCATTTTCTCCAGGGGAGCTGATCTCTGTCATGCAGAGACCAGTTGTAATTCCAGGTGATCGCCAGTACCCACCTGGAGGTTGGCAACCCTGGTTCCCCCTTTCTGTTTGCTGCCTCCTGGCAACCCCCATACCTTCTCCTCTTTCTCTGCCTCTCCCCTTTCACCATCCTGCTTTTTATTTGCCTCCGATATTCACAATAATTATTGTTTATTATAGTCCTGTCCTGGGTAGCCCAGGCAAGCTCGATCTCGTCAGATCTCAGAAGCTAAGCAGGTCCAATCCTGGCAAGTACTTGGAAGGGTGACCTCCAAGGAATACCAGGGCTAGGACACAGAGGCAGGTAAATATCAAATCACCTCTCTAAAATGTCCTAGCCCCACTAGGGGTCACCAGAAGTCACCATGACTTCCAGGTGTGTGCGAACACACACAAAATACCAAAAAAAATTAAAAAATATTTTATATCCCACTTTTATCCACAGTGGGGACTAAAGCAGCTTACATTATTTTTCTCTCCTCCTTTTTATCTGCACAACAACCCTGTGAGAGGCTGAAAGTATGTAACTGGTCCAAAGTCAGCTAGTGAGTTTCCTCGGCAAGGTGGAAATTCAAACCAGCGTCTCCTAGACCCTACTCTGAAAATCTAACTGCTATGCCACACTGGCTTTAATAGGGTGGCTGCTATTAAACAGCAGTAAACAGGCAGGCCTACTTGAGTCATGCAAGTTGGGTGGTATCAAGTCACCTAGAGGTTGTTTCCAGGACTAGGGCTGTCAGCCTGCAGGTGGGACCTGGAGATCTCCCAGAATTGCAACTGATCTCCAGATAACAGAGATCTGTTCCCCTGGAGAAAATAACTGCTTTGGAGGGTAGACTCTATGGCATTCTATTTGGCTGACACCTCTCCCCTCACCAAACCCTGGACTCCTCAGACTCTACCACAAAATCTCCAAGAACTTCCCAGCCTGGACCTAACAATCCTAGTCAGGCTGGTCCTCAGTGAGTCATCCCTCAAAGGCCAAAATAGGCATGGAAAGGGTTCTGCCCCTCCCCCTGCGTTTTAGTGCCAGAGCCAAGCCTGGAATAATGTGGTTGCCTGGCAGCAGCCACTGAAGGAGTCTGCTGCCTAAATCTTCAGGTGCTCCATTTATCATTTTTGGCTTTTTTCAACACTCCAGTGTATTATTATTATTTTAGATTTCACATTTTTCTGCAAACCTGGGCCCTTTTTCAGGTTTGTAGCAATATCTGTCTTGCCCATTCAAGCTTCAGGTACTAGATTTAAGTATCCAAAGATTTGGCTGACTTCACTATTAGAATATAAGATATTTAAAACAAAACACGCTAACGGTTTGAGTTATTGAGGGAACACCAAACAAAAAGCCAACCACCAAAATACATTCCATTTGTGTAAACTGCTTCTTGATGCAGTTTCTTGTAGGTGTTGGGATAGTAAAAGCTTGTGCTTTTCTGTTAATGGCAAATTCTGGTATCAACTCTGGTAAGTGTATGTGCTCTCCCTTTGGGGATCTGTTCTAAGCAAGCACTTCTGAAAATGTGGCACATTTTAGAATGCAGTTTTACAGTAACATGCAAAGCATACATATAATTAGGAAAAAAACTAGATAGTAGCTGTTAGACACAGTAGTATCTATGACACAAGTAAAGTGACAGTATAACGTTGCTTAACATGTACAATCACATCAATGACAAACCAGCATATGATCCAACATTATCTTGGAGCGTATCATTCCAATACATCATTGACATCCTTCTCTGTAAATTAGCATCTCTCCCAATGTTGTATCTGTTATTTTGTAGAATTATTCTGTTTTCAGAGAGGACATCAGAGCCAAGCCCATTTTATTGGTGAAAATTATTTAACCATACCTATTAGAACCTGCTAGCCCTCGTGATCATTGTATTCAGTTCAGTAGCCATTGCCTAGCAGCTGTCAGCTAAATGCTAAACTTTTGATTTTGACATACTTCATTTTTACCAGTTAATTGTCTTTATGGTTCTAAATGTGTGTACATGAATTTGGGAAGTGTTAGCTGGTGTGGAGTGGCAGTAAACTGTCATAGTTTCTCAAAAATTAGTTTCCTGGAAGAGTTTTAAAGGGTTTTAAAATGAATTGTTTAGATGTGATGGGTCTTCCTGACTCAATACTACAGTCAGCAGAAGTTTTATACCATCTCTAAGTCAATGTGTCAGAGCTGAGGGTATGAAGTGGGATTACAGTAATAGATCTTTGTATCCTGAGTATTGAACTTCTCAGCAACTTGGCCAAAGTCCACTCCTGATTAAAAGCCCTCGGTATAGGAAACCTGGTTTCATTAAAATAATCTTTTAATCCATGTGTGAATATTGCATACAAATTCACACAGTTTTGTAGAGTCTTGGTGACTATCAGCAATTGCGCTTTAAAAAGGATAAAGCCAGTAAAGGTACTGGCCTGCTTTGTGGAACTGTTGAAGGATTATTGATAAAGTATCTGTTGAAATGTATTTGATTTATTCATTTACAGAGAAGGTGAAAGAATCATATGGGTTTGGCCCCATCTACATACACAGGCTTGCTCCCCCCCCCCCATTGGATAGGATTACACTATGGTGGAGTAACTTTTGTGTGTGTGTGTGTTAAGGATGCCTTGGATTGCTGACCAGGCACCTTGTAATTAGTATAATGTAGGTATGCGGTTGTTGTAGTGGATGTTCATCGGTCTTTTGCTGGTTTGTCTCTTCTTTTAAAGAGGATAAGTTTACACGATTCTATCTTTGTTGTAATCTTCCTACCCCCTGTTCTGGGGCAAGTGTGCATTGCTATCCAAAATGGCTCTTGTTCTGTGGTTTGCTAAACCTTTTCTCAAAACCTTTTGTCTTAGAGCCTCTGTATGTGAACTCCTGAAATAGAACAAACTGTTCAGTTAGGCAAGTTTATACTCTTGTCCTCCAAAATTCCTTAACAGTTGAAGACCGTTTTAGAATACCAGCTTTTCATGGTGATGTTTACACTTAGCTGACTGCATTGTTCTTTGCAGCTTTTAATGAAATAATTTTCTGTGAGCAGCTGCTATGTGTGTCCTTGATCTTTTTATATATCCAAATTACAAAACTAGATTTTCCCATATTGTGAATTAATAGAACTCAACTGTAGGACATCTTTTCCCTTGTATTTGGCAGGGGGAAAGAGGAGAATAAACATGAACAAATGATTCTTACAAGCATCACAAACCCTCTGACCTTGATTTATACTGACAACTTTAACTGTCTGTAAACATGAAGCCCCACACTAAAATGATAAATTAGGGTTGGAGTGCCTTGTTAGAAGCTGTTTCACAGATGATGTAGCTTGCTTCTATAACTTTCATTAATATATCTTGCATTTAAATGACTTTACGTAGCCTCAGGTATTAATAGAAAAGCTGTCATAAGCTCTGGTTTGCTATTTGAAGTCAAGGTAAAATAGTATCGTTCTCACTATGATAAGCAGATTAACTTGAGTGATTCCACTCCCTCCATTTCTCATTTACTGTGTCCTTCAAGGATGACTGTAATTGGCTGTTTCCCAAAATGTTTAATAAGAATTATCGACATTCTTGCATCTTTCTCTAAGTGTCATTGTTTAGATACATATAGACAAGAGAGAGCAAGAATGTGAAACTTTATTTAAGCATATAGGATGCGATTTCTTGAGCCTTGTTCACCTGCCTTACATTTTGTCGTCACAGACTTCAAGATTTCTAGTATTTTATTTGTTTTAAAGCCTTCTACAAACTCCATATAGGATACAATTAGAAAACATCAGCAAATTGCAGAATTATTGGGGCAGTTAGAAGAACAGCTATATTGATCATCAAGATATGTGGAAATGTCTGTTGACAATATAAGCTGTATCATCATTTTAGGAGCTGACAACATTCCAGAAGTGCAGATGCTTTCTGCCCTGGGAATGCCCTAATTGCCCAGAGAGGTGCTTTGAATGTGAGCTCCTACTACAAGACCTGTTCAAATAAAATGAGCAGGTACGAGTATGTAGTAGTAGCCTAATAGAGCAGACCTACTCAGAACCCTACTGAAGTCTGTAACATAAGTCTTACTCCCAGGAAAGTATTCTTAGGATTGCACTGTAGTTGAATCCCTTGTCTACCAATCGAAGAGTAATTGTTCCATAGGCCAGTGTGACTTCTGTAAAGGACGTGTGCTACTTAAACAAGACTTTAAGTCCAGAGAATATATACATGTTTGACTGTAGTATTTTTTTCGTGCAGAAACTTACCTCCCTAGAACTACCGTGTTTCCACGAAAATAAGATACTGTCTTGTATTTATTTTTTCTCAAGAAGACACACTAGGGCTTATACCACAAATGCATAGAAATCCTGCTAGGTCTTATTTTTTGGGTAGGTCTTATTTTCGGGAAAACAGGATATATGTGTCAATGCCAGGTAGATTTTTCTTGTTTTTGTCATTCTTTGCTGTGCTTTAATATTTTGGAGCCTCTTGAGGAAGCCAAGGTAATAAAACATAGCGGTAGCAGTAGTATTAAGGCTTCTTGCTACACAATTAAACTTCTTTTTGCTTATTTTTACTATACTTCTATCCTCTGTAGAAATCTATTAGTTTGTGCTGCCAGAACAGAGAGATGGAGATAGTCTCTGTAGAAATCTATTAGATTGTGCTGCCAGAACAGAGAGATGGAGATAGGTTTGCTGTTCAGCTTTCTGGCTGAAGGAATCTGAATTGATGCATACTGAGAGAATATCTGCTGTTAAGATGCAGTTACCGACCATGACTGTGTGCACACAGTTGTGACCTAAGTGGGCAGCACTGTTTATTATTCTGATTAATAAACATTAAATGAGATGAGTGCTTTTAGGAAAGTGATGTGATAAATACATTGAGCAACAGTCCAGGGTGGAGGGGGCTCAACTGCTTCCTTCAAAGAGAAAATGCAGTAGAGAACCATAGATGCCTTGATTTTATGCGCACCCACTGTTTGCAGAAATAGTGGATGTATCCAAATAATAGGTTGCATGGTATAGGTAACAGGTCCTCTTTGCTTCCCTCTGTGGTTGTGTTAGAAGTGTTTCACAGATAGAATTCAAGGCCTGGAAGCTTGTGCAGGTTAATATTGTGCAGCTGTTGCTGTAGTTTAGCTATAGTGATTCAGACCTGGGATTCTTTTCCCACTAGAATTCTAGATGGAAAAATAGCTGCGAGTACTCTTAAACAATAGCCCTCTTAAACAAGGGTAGGGAGAGGAGCTAGGTTCGAGACCAGGAGCGCCACAGAGACCAACAAAGCTCCCTTGACGCTCAAAAACTCACGACCCTGAAAATCTTGTTGGTCCCTAACGTGCTACTGGACTTGAATTGAGCTCTTCGACTGCAGACCAATATGGCTATCCTGAAACGATGTTCATGGAAGGGCAGGTAGATTATTAAGAATTTTTTTTAAAAAGCCAGCCTGTGCATACCAAGATGGGTAATCTGTAGCTTGTATTATGTTAGGACAATGAAGTATGCTGCCCAGTTGCTAGCTCTTGCTCTGGACATTTCTTAGCCTGAGATGAGGAGGAATGAGCAGAAGTTCTGGACTGTTAGTGACTTTGTGTTTTTGGCAAAACACCAAATATGTGTGAATATATGTGAAATTTAGCAAGTGAAGCAAAATAGCAGCATCAGCGGGTATACCTTCCCAGACAATATAATAATCAACATGTTTTAATTACTATATTGTTTTATTAGCCTTCTCTTCTTCTCTCCTCCCCCTTGGCAACTTAAATCAACCTATCCAGATTTAAAACTGCTGAAATTTGCGCCAATTCCAGGGGGTGGGGTGGGTGATTACTCTGCTTTAGCTAAAATAACAGCCTTGTGGCACCCAGGACTCGGTTCCTGCAGGAGCTCACTGGAGTGATGCTCCTGCGGTAAGGAGCCCAGGGGGTGGACACATGCAGCAAGCCCCGCCCCTCAGAAAACCTTGGCGCTCAGCCAAACAAGTCAAGGCCAGCGGGGAAGGAGAACCAGCCTTGCCGAGGGACAGGTGGCCGAAGGCAGGAGGGACGCCGCCACCAGGTCGCCTCCACCCCCTCATCCCACCCCACTCCAAATCTGTCGGAAAGCCACCGCTCGCCTTGGCCACCCTGCGCGCCCTGCCCCGCAGTCTGGTCCTGTCCCCTACCTCTTCCCAGTCTCACACGGCTGCCCTCCGTAGCAGGGTGCCACGGGGAGGGAGAGAGAGAGAACACCCATCCAGAGGCCTGCAGCTGCGGGGCCCTCCCCGGCTCCCAAGCGGCCGGCAATTGGTGGGGCCCAGCCAGGTCAGGAGGAACTTCACGGGTGCCCAAGCGGCTTCAGCGTGGTCAAGGAGGTGTTTTCCTGCAGAGAGTGGAGCTAGGGCCAGATGGGAAGGCTCGTCGGGGCACTCCGAGGCAGCAGGAGGAGAGCAGCAGCCAGCAGGTAAGCCCGGCATCTGGACTGCCCCGTGGCTGCTGGGATGGCTGCTGTGTGGAGACTCCCACCTGAACCCAAAGAGGCTGTAGTCACACCGCTCTGAAGCGCCCTCCTCTCCCCCGACTGTGCTGGGTCCTTCTGTCCTTCCTTCCTTGTTCTCTCTCTCTCCCTTCTTTCTTTCTTCCCCTCTCTCTTTCTCCCTCCCTCCCTCCCTTCCATCTTTCTCTCTCTCTCTTTCTTTCCCTCCTTTCCAATCCAAAAGAGTCCAGTGGCGGGATGTACTAAAAGGAAGGACAGGATTGCCCATAGGAAACAATGGATTTTCCATTATGGTCTCTGGTCTCAAATACACTACTCTGGGACTAGAAAGGCACCACAGTGGATTGACAGCTCCTGGGGGTAGGAGCAGTGTTCTGGGATTGGAATGACAGGCTCCAGAGGAGAATGACAGCCCCTGGGGGGACCAAATGTGTCCTGGGACTAGAATCACCGGCCTCAGAGTGGAATGACAGCCCCTGGGAGTAGCAGGAGTCTTCTGAGAGTGGAAAGACAGGCCCCAGGGTGCAATAACAGCCCTTGGGGTAGCAGGAGAGTTCTGGGACGGGTGTTACAGGCTGCAAAGTGGAATGACAGCCCAGGTGTGTAGGAGATGTGTCTTGGGACTGGAATGACAGGCCCCAGAGTGGAATGACTGCCCCTGGGGGTAGCAGGAGAGTTCTGGGAGTGGAATGACATTGGGGAGGGAAAGAAAGGAATTTACATCCAACAGCTGACTGGCGTCCCAGGCTGTGTTAGGTTTAAATAAGATGTTTTCCCACTCTGGGGCCTGTCATTCCATTCCCCGGACACATCTGCTCCCCCCAAGGGCTTTTATTCCACTCTGGGGCCTGTAATTCCAGTCCCAGGACACATCTGCTCCCCCCAGGGGCTGCCATTCCACTCTGGGGCCTGTGATTCCAGCCCCCGGACACATTTGCTCCCCCCAGGGGCTTTTATTCCACTCTGGGGCTTGTCATTCCAGTCCCCAGACACATCTGCTCCCCCCAGGGGCTGCCATTCCTCTCTGGGGCCTGTGATTCCAGTCCCCGGACACATTTGCTCCCCCCAGGGGCTTTTATTCCACTCTGGGGCTTGTCATTCCAGTCCCCAGACACATCTGCTCCCCCCAGGGGCTGCCATTCCTCTCTGGGGCCTGTGATTCCAGTCCCCGGACACATTTGCTCCCCCCAGGGGCTTTTATTCCACTCTGGGGCTTGTCATTCCAGTCCCCAGACACATCTAAGTGGTGGCTGCCAACATGAAGCAGGAAAATGCCCAACATAGAAAGCATTGGTGTTTTCATGCTGAAAATCAGAGGTTTTGAAGCTGAATTTACAACACAGTTTTCATGAGAAAAGGATCAGGCCAATGGAAGATGATTAGTCAGTTTTTGAGTAGACTTGAAACTTTTAATTCCTGCTCTCTTGATGGAAGAATGTGTAGTGTGTTATTGAAGAAGACCTGGGGTCAGAAGAAACTGCCATATGCATGACTGTGTGTGCGCATATAGTATCTTAATTAAAATTGTAAAACGCTATGGGAGCCTGTCCCTGAAAAAGCAGGACATGAGTTTCAGGAAATGCTAGGACTCCTCAACATGAAAATCAAGAATCTAAGAACACAATTTGTTCACATTGAGTAATGGCAGCAACAGGCCCAGTCAGTGCATCATGTGAATGGAAAATGTGCTCTAGAGTATGCAGGGTCACATTAAAGCTTGCTGTTGTGAAGTTCCTCTCACATAAGAAAAAATGTCTGTAACTCTAGATCAAGGATTAGAATGTAAATGGAGAAATTCATGATGTGTAAAACCAAACACAGTCTTGAGAACATTTGAAGACTTGTTCTTGGTTGGGTTGTTGGTGGTAAAAATTCATCATTGCCCTCACATCTACTCCGTGTTTGGAATTCTGTGCAGCGGTAATTTTTCAAGTTGATCCTGAGGTTTTTGAGCCTCTGGACGCCTTTAGAATTCTGGCACAGGGTGGTAGGCACAACCTCAAAATGGCCGCCATAGCAGGCACAGCCAAAGAGAAAATGGCAGGGAGTGATATCTGTATATCTAATTCACAACATGCCCCCTATGTGTGGATACTTATTTCCATGGAAGGTCAGCAGAAATTCCTGCACTCCCCAGGTGTGCAGAAAAATCTGATGTTTAAAAAAATTATATGGGGATACTTAAAAAAGTAAAATGGTGCAGAGAATCTACTTACTGATCTGCCCAGGGGAAGCCATACCGCTACTAAGACTGCTGGGAGGAGCTCTTGGAGCTGCCAGGACACGCCACTGCACAAATTGGGAGGGGAGGAGGCCTTGATGGCCCAGCACCTGGGAACCAGACAGGGCTCCCCACCATTGCTGCTGTTGAGGGGGAAGCCTCAGTGGGCCTGGTGGCTGGCAGCCAGACAGGGCTCCCTGCCATTGCCATGATCTGGGGGAAGCCTTGGCAGCCCGGGCAGCTGGGAGCCATGCAAGGGAATACCCCTGAAAGTATCGCACAGCGGGTCAAGGGCCAGCCGCCACCTGCTCCACAGTCTGGCTCAGCCCTGCTGAGGCTTCCCATGGCCTCCTCCTTGCGCTTCCTCCCAGCTCAAGGGCTCGGTGTTGGTTGGGGGCTTGGGCCTGGTGGCGTCAGTCTGCTGGTCGGCCGCTGCTTCACCGGCAGCCTCCTCACTTCCCCCGAGGCTCCGTTGTACCAGGTCAGTCTCCCGTAGCCTGGGTGCCATCGACCAGGTATGTGTTGGGGGAGCGGAGGGAAGGCTCCATTACGCAACATTTTGTTGCGAGTCCCCTCTTGTCATGCATAAGTCTCAAAAGAACTCTTCAACATTTCAGGCAGAAGCTCTGCTTTTTAAAATGAACATATTGTTTAAAAATATTTTCTTGCTTGCACACGTCTTATCTACACACAGCTTATCTTCAGTCACCCAGTGAAGATCCTTGTCTGCTGTAAAGTCTGCTGCTGCCAAGCATTTTTTTGTGTTTAATCTGAAGAGCCAATCAGAAACCCTGCGAGGCAAACGTCCCACCTGGTGCCACCCATGTTCTAAAAACAATTGCCAGGTGCCTAGATTCCATGGGCACCAAGTTGGGGACCCCCTACTCCTTCGTAGCTTGCTGTGGCATATCTGCTAAGCACTTGGTTGATGAAATTGCTTATGGTTCAAAGTGAGCTTCATGTTGAAATCTGTGCATAAAACATTCCTTAATCACCATAGTGTTTAAGTTGCTTTGGTCAGTTAGTGTTTAAATTGCTTATGAGAAGCTCCTTAGCTCCTCATAAAGAGGGCTTCCCCTGCTTCCCTTTTTTCTGGTGGTAGAGCTGCTGTTGTTGTAAGGCAGATCAAGCCCACTCATACAACACGAACATAACCATTCTGCAAAGTCTTCTTGTTGTTCAGTCGCTCAGTCGAGTCCGACTTTTCGTGACCCCATGGACCATATCATGCCAGGCCCTCCTGTCTTCCGTCGTGCCTATTATTCTTTAAGCTATGGCTGTTATCTGGTTTGCAGGAGGCAAATAGAGCTTGGCTCTCCCCAAACACACACACACACACACTTGGCACTTGAACCTCTTCATCTTCCACTTGCTTTTGGCACTCCTTGAAGGCAGGTGGAGTAGTGGTGTAGGGGTAAAAGTTGAGGAGAGAGAGTGAGAGAGAAAGGAGGACAGAAGGAGGAAGGGAATGGGAAAGTTGACAAAGGAAAGAATGGAAAAGGATAGAGTGAACTGGAATAAAGGAGGGCAAAAAAGAAAGTATGAAAAGGAATGAAAGTTAGGAAAGAAATGAGTATCGGCAGGGGTCATTTCCTGCAGGAGCGCACAGGAGCAGAGCTCCGGCAGTAAAGAGCCTAGAAGTGGGCACATGCAACAAGCCCCGCCCCCTGCTCCCAGCAGCCCTCAGTCAGGCCATGAGGAGCAAGAAGCAGCCAGGTAAGTTGCAGAGCACCCCCCAGCTCGCCTTCCCTGGCCTACGCAGAGGCGCAGGGCCCAGGGAAGGCCTCTGGAGCGCCCTACAGAGCCCCTCTGGAACACCTACAGAGGCCCCCCTGCTGCCTTTCCTGGCCCGCCCACCTCGGCGGACAGCCCGGGAAAGACCTACAGAGCCCCCCGCCTGCCTTTCCTGATGACTTTGCCCGCCGTGGTGGATGACCCGGGAAAGGCCTACAGAGCCCCCCCCACCTTTCCAAGCACCTGGCTGGTGTAGGGTGGCGGCGGCAGCAGGGGCTTGGTCGGGGTGGGTGGGTAGGACAAGGGGAGGTGGCTAGGGCTTGATCGGGGAGTGGGAGAGCCTCCCTCCCTCCCTCCCCATCTCTCTTTGTTCTCTTTCTTTCCCTCTTTCCATCCTTCTTTCCTTCTCTTTCTTTCCCTCTTTTTTCTCTCTCTTTCTGCACAGATCTGAGCGTGCGCCCCCCCCCCCAATAGCTAGCAATCCAAAACAGTCCAGTGGAGCCTGAGCGGTGGGTGTTGCCTTCTGACACACTTCCAGTGATGTAAGGGAGTATGGCATATGCAAATAAGTTATACTAATGAGCTCCTGCACTTCTTTTTCTACAAAATGACCCCTGAGTATCGGGGATTGTTTCCTTGCAGAATGGCCATGAGCAATGAGATGTTACATTCCTAACCTGTTGCCTGAGTTTTCTTCTGCTGCTAATTTTCAAAGGTCTTATTTATAAATAATGTATACCTCATTAATGGGCATATATATTAAGGTAGTTTGTCCATTGTAGCAATGAGAATTGTCAGCGGGTTGGATCCAAACCTATGTTGTATGAGGACAGCAGCTCATGCAAGAAAGGGAGAGGGATGTTTCTCTGAGCATAACCCTGCTGGTGGTTCTCTGTGTTTAATCTGAAGTACCCAATTTATATTACCTGCGCCAACAAAAGCAATGCATTCAGATTTGATGTTGTAGAAACTAACAATATAGGCAGTTGTGGCCATTTTAAAAGCAGGTATTATTTTTGCTCCCAACTATTGCCAAGTATTAGACTCTTTGACTTCAGTTGTCTGCCTGATACATTTAAAACTTTCAAAGTGAAGTGTTAGTTATACTTTTAGGTAAAGTTTTCCCTTGCTTGAAAGTTAGTCAAATCCAACTCTAGGGGGCAGTGCTTATCTCCATTTCCAAGCCGAAGAGCCAGCACTGTCCGAAGATGTTTCCGTGGTCATATGGCCAGCATGACTAAACGCAGAGGTGCACAGAACACTGTTACCTTCCCACCAAAGTGGTACCTATTTATCTACTTGCAATTTCTTGCTTTCAAACTGCTAGGTTGGCAGGAGCCAGGGCCAGAGACGGGAGCTCACTCCATCACACGGCACTAGGGTCTCAAACTGTCGAACTACAGACCTTCCGGTCTGCAGCTCAGCTTCTTAACTTCTGAGCCACTGTGGCAGTTATACTTTTAGAGGTATCTATATTAAAGATTCACATATTTTAAAATAGGAAAATGCCAAACCTTGTACGGTAAAGTAACTATATGTTACTTTTGCATGTTTTGGAAATGTTGTAATCCACCCTGAACCTGCTGTGCAGGGGAGGGAGGGCTAGATATTGAAGGGAATATATAAATTAATAAATCTATAGTTGTGTACTATTAAATTGAAAGTGCAACTGTGCTCAATAAGTAATATTTCACATTTATTTCCCAGATGTTCAAATGTTTTAAATTTCTATCATCTTTATTTTCTGTAAATCCAAGGAAGTTGTTTAGGAACCTAAAAAGTAAACCAGTGGAATGTCACACTTTACCATTGCTTTACCAGGGTAGTCATCTGGTCTTGACTGTCCTGATTTTAGAGCATGGTCCACACCTTACAGTACCATGGACTGACTGAAAATGACTTGGTGATACTAATGTTATGCAACTTCTATCAAGATGCCTAGACTGGTATACATAGGGCCATACTGCTTTATCTCTTAACCTTAAGTAATTCTAAACGAGGGGAGAGAGCCAAGAGAACCAGTCTAACACATATTCATTGTACTTCAGTGAGACACAACAGTCCAGTGAGGTGCACAGAAGACCGCTAAAATGAGTATTTTGTGTCTTGCCTCTTTTAGGTTTGGTAGGTTCAATTAATTGTTACTGTTTCTTTAGGCTTATGGGATGTCTGCTTTGCCTCTAAACCTGATAAAGGGAACAAGAAATGCTAGTTATGAACGCCTGGAAAACACTGAAGATATTGAGGAGGTTGAGCAAAATATACAAAGGATTAAATCAAAGGTTTGAGATCTTAAACACTTACTTTTCAGAGCTCTGTCCTTATTTTAATAGTTTAGACCATGTGCAATATTTGAAATGGAGAAAAACCTTACTGTGCATGGACAATGTAAAAACTGAGAAAATCTGAGTTAGTTTGGTATTAATCTCTATAGTCATAACTAATGCTGACTGTTAATATCTAATCACTTATATTCACAACCATTTGAATTATCTGTAATACTAGAATATCAAAGTTTTGGCATATTTAGAGGAGCAATGCTATTTAAAAATAAACTATTTTGCATGAGGTGTGGCTTTGAATTAGTTGAAAACATGCAAAGTATGATCAACTTCAAATGTTTTGTGTTCTCCCCCCCCCCTCCCGCTTTTTCCCATTAGTGTAAAGATGGTCGGCCTTTACCAACTCGGGACAGACGGGCACTGCAACAACTTGAGGAAAGATTACGAGGCCTTCGAAGAAGAGGGAGACGTCTGGAATACATTGAGAAAAGCTGCTGGACAAAGTTCTGTGGAGCCATGAGGCCACTGAAAGTAAAGACCTTCTGCTTTTTATTCCATTGAGAAACACATTCCATGTCTCACGAAATTCATAATTTGAATTTAATACTTCATATCACTTTCTGTTCCTCCCCCAAGTTACTCAAGCTATTAAGCTGTCACAACTGGTTAAAGAGATAGGGGGTCAGAGTTGTAGCAGTTGCATTGGTATCACAGAATTCATCAGGCAGTATATATGTTCAACTAATGAATAGAAATATTGACCGTAAAACTGTCAAAAGCATGCTTTTGACTTTTTTTCTTGGATAACTTTTTATGCTGCATAGGGTAGAGGAGTTGCCAGTGTAATGTGTGATATAGTGTAGAGGGTCAGCTAGTGAAAGGGAAACATCAACACCATGGGGGCCAAGTGGGACTCTGCAGTGGGGCGGCGATGTCCTGAGAAGAAATCCCCATTCTTTCATGGGTAGAAGTGGAATCAGGGTGATTAATTTGTAAGTTAAGCTCAGTGTAAACTAATATCTAACAATGGGTTCCTAAGCAGTATACTGTGCAATCTGGTTGGGTCTTGGGTTTTTCAGTTCATTACATACAGTGTATTTCAGGTATTTATTTTTGTTTTCTTTGTAGTTAAAGAATTTTATGTGTCATATTGCTAAAATCAAGATGTACAAACTAGAAGAATGCTTCTGCAATATTCTAGGTAACTGTGTGGCACGCTAGACTTTGAGGCTTAGTTGGAAGTAAATTCTGTTGATGTACTTGGAAACAAAGTCTCCTTGAAATATGCTTAGGAGTGTAGCCACTGAAATTTGTGCAGTGCTACAGGGTCAGATTCTATTTAGCAACTATATAAACTAACTTGGAAATGGGAGCAAGATTTATGGTTGAAGTTACTGATAAAATTGGACAAATAGTGAATCAAATTAAGACAAGTAGACAGTTGGAGAAATGTGTGGATAGACTTGTGGGATGAACAAATAAGCAGCAAATTGAATTTAGTGTCTGAAACATCAAGGCATGAATGCAGAGAAACTTAGGTGTATAGTGGAATGCAGAAGAAACAAAAGCTCAAGGAGACACTAGGCATTTTAAAAAGCAGGATTGTATCTGAGCAACAAAAATACCTACTGTTTAGAACTTCACTTGTAATTGTATGCCTCTTTTGTTACATCATCTTTATTTTCCCACCAGAATATGGTCTTTTTTGGTGTAAAAATGTCGTTATATACATTTTCTGAAGACCACTTGCAGCATCTTCATTATTTCTGCAGCATACTTTTCTGTTTGCACCTGAGATTAAATTCAAAAGAAATTTGGCAATTTCTATGACTTCTCTGTATCTCCAAGTACATATGATGTATATCTGAGGTATCCATTTCCAGATATTTAAAGTGACGTTCCAGACCATGATACCGGTGGTTGTAGAACTGATTTTTATACCCAGCTGTTCTAGATACCTGCTATGTACACAATGATGTACTAGCTTCCTGCAAGCTTATCTTTCAGGACCTCATCCAGGAGGGAAAGCCTTGAAACATGCACAGGCTAAAGGTGGTATTCTAAGTCACAAATGCAATGAACACCCACCCCATGAACCCAGCTCTAGGTCTATTGAACACAATTGGTGGGATATTCTAGGTTTATTTCCTGTCCTTAGAGGTTAACTGGGTTAGATGAAAGAAGCATTCAAAACATGAAGTGGTGAGAGAGAGAAGATTTTATTGTATTTAGCCATAGACCATTACAAACCACAGACAGAGAAGAACACATAAAAATTGTATAAAATAAGATACAGTCCAACATTATAAATCCATAAAATCGAGGTTATGAACAGTTAATTAATTCACAACATACCCACTAAAATCAGTATTAGCTAGGAGCAGTGTTGGCCCGTATTTTCCTTGCAGCCAAGGCAAATAAAGCCATTCTATTGGATACATCGGCATTGGCATCGGCTAGCAAAAATAAAATCTTCTCTGGGACTGAATAAAAGCTTAAAACTGATAAAATACCAGATAAAAATTTTGACAATCAAAAATGTAATGGGAGAGATCCTCAATAGCAGAAGAGCCACAAATACATAAACGCTGTGCCTTGGGTGTTCTACTATAATGGCCGACCAATACGGCCGTAGGCATTGATTCAAAGCGCAAAGATGTAAAAGCTGTTCTAAGGTTATGATTATCTATATTAACTAGATAAGGTAATCTAAAATGATCATTCTTAAATGATTTAAACCAGGTAGCAGACTGTGTTTTTAAAATTAAGTGTCTATCTAGCATGAAGTGGTATAAGAAGCCCTGCCTGTGGAAAGACTACTGAATAGTCTTCCCATTCCAACCATGTATAGGAAGACAGATTAATTCTGCTTTAACAGAGGCAAAAGCTTATATGTGGTTGTTTTTTCTTGAAGGATCTACTTTCACAATTTATTTGGCACAGTAGCCACTGAGCATGCTGATTTCCATTTATGGTTGCCATTCACAGAAGCGGTTAAGTGAAAGTAGATGCCATGTGAAGTATTCCATACAAATGACTTCACACACGTGTGCAAAAGTAGTTTGACCCCTTCCAACAGTGTGAGAAAAGCTAATCTGTGCTCTGATCAGAACATGGTGTCCATGTCACATGTGGCTGTATTCAGTAGCTACAGTGGTAAAGCATCAGGAAAACAGACATTATGAGTTAGGGCCAGCTCACTAACTAGGCGAACTAGGTGTTCGCCTAGAGCGGGCTGGCCGTTAGGACGCCAAACTGTACCCGCCCGCCCCCCCGCAAAAGGAGGGATGACCGCCTTGATTCTCTCTGAGCCTTTCAGCGCCTGACCGCCTGGTGCCGTCCATCCGTCTTCTCGCCCCGGCTTCCATTTGTAGGAAGAGGAATCCAAGACCTGGCTGGCGAACAAGGCCCCCAGCTCCTGCTGCCCCCAGCCGCCCCCTCCCCCCGGCCCTGTTCTGGGCTCCCCCCAAAAAAGCCCTTTACCTGCCGGGGTGGGGGGGGAGGCTCTCCCACTGGTTCTTTCGGACCGGCGCCCCGGCGCCACTCCCGCCTCCCCAGATGGGAGAGCTGGCTCAAAGCAGCCCCTTCAAACCCGGCTTGGGAGGGGCGAAGCGGAGGACGCGCCCCACAGAACCAGCCGGTGTGTGTGTGGTGTCCGTGCCCTGCTGCTGGCTGCAAGGGCTGTATGTGTGTGTGTGTGCATGTGGCAGGTTCTCCCCCTTCCCCGGGGACCCTGGGCTGGGGGAGAGACAAGGCGCATCCACTAGCACCTGCTCCCGGCCGCCCCTTCCTTCTTCCCAAGGCAAAAGCCGGGGCACAGAGGGCACACCCAAGGACAAGGAGGATGAGGAGGGGATCTGCCAGAGGCATTAAACCGACAGGCCAGCGAACCCTCCCCTCGAGGCAAGCGTTTCCTTCTTTTGCTGTCTTCCCCCTGGATTTTTGGAATCCCGCCTTGCTGGAGGGCGGCCGGACAGCTCGCCTGGCGCTTCTGTTTTGGCTACAAACTGCATCAGAGAAGACCGCGGCAGTGACAACCCCCCCAATACAACCGCCCCCCCGTCTTGGGAGATGCCCCCCCCCTGCTGCTGCGGGCCTTCCCCTGATTTCCCACGAGGGGCTGAAACTGGGCTCCAGTCAGATCCCTTTTGAGGAGTCTCCGATTCCCCCCCCAGCCATCTGAGCACTTTGGGGGTGTCAAGATCACCCCAGCCAGGAGCCCCATGTAGCTTTGCTCCACCCTAGGGGTCCCTTGGCTCCCAAGCCCCAGGAGACAACAACGCATACTGGGGGGGGGGATGTGTGTGTGAGAGGGACAGTGTCCATCCTTCACTTCACCTCGAGCCCTGCCGTAAGGCACTCCGGGGCTATGTGTTTAGAGTGGCAGAAAGAGACCCTCGCCGGAGGGAAGTGTGTTTGTGTTGCGGGGCATTCCCTTTTGAAATCAAGCCGTGGCGGGGCTTCACTCACCCTCCACCCGGCTGCCGCCAAGCCCGCTTTCCACATGCGGCGCTTCTCCCTGCCTGGCCACACGCCTGGCCCTGGAGGCCTGGCTTCACACTGTGGCGGTGAGGAGGGACATTTTTGGAGGGATCCCTCGCTCACAAAGTAGGATTTTTGCGCACAAGACTCCACAGCTTAGAGAAAGCATTGGTCAGGAGCCTGTCTCAGGATTTAGGTGGGGAGACTCTCTTGCCATGTTCCCCCCCTTCAAGTTAAAGCTGTCTACATCCCCAAAAGGGTGCCGTACTGGCAACTGAGGCAACATGGAAATGCATTTGACTTGAGTCATGAGTCACTGCAAAGAGAGGTGTGACCGGTGGCGGTGAAGGCCCTCCCTCGGGGAAGCTCTTTTGCTGAACCCAGAGCATGGGGGGGGGGCAGAAGGGATCCTCGCCTAGGGTGCAAAATAAGCTGGGGCCGGCCCTGATTGGAGTCTCCAAATTGTCCTGAAAGCAGCTGGTTTCATTCCTTTCTGTAAATTACCATCTCAGTCATGCATGTTAGACATACATTCAACATGTGAATATATGGAAACTGTCTTACATGGAGCTGGATCTTTTGACCAGTTTAACTCAGTATTGTCTTCTCTGGCCGGGCATTTCTGGGCTCTCAGATGGAGAAACGTTTTTTTTCTGGCACCTGCTGACTAAGATCCTTTAGCCGGGAATTGCACCTAGTGTTCACTGCATGCCAAACATGTTCTGTGCCACTGAGCCGCAGCCCTTTTCCTTGTCCAGTTATACTTTGTGCACTTAATACAAACAACTCTGTAAACAGCAAAATAATTGCATCTGCTTTTAGAACTTGCTTTTACATGACAGTTTAACATAAGGCTATTTTTTGATTGACTGCTTTTCATGGTGGAAGACTGAGTATGTATGCATAATGTGATATATCTTCATGTGACTTACATGTATACATACCATACACTTTTATCAGTTACAAAGAAGTGTGCTTTTATTTCATGGTTTTCTTGCAAAATTCATGGTTGTATTCATGGTTTTCTTGCAAAAAAAAGTTATATAGAGAAATTCTTACATGTGAAGGGCCTTGGAAGTTGTATTCATGGTTTTCTTGCAAAAAAAGTTATATGGAGAAATTCTTACATGTGAAGGGCCTTGGTTACTGAGGATACCACTTTTTAGTGTTGGTTGCTGTTATCTCTTAAACCAAGGAAGCAGAAATATCACCAGAATGAGGGGCTGTGTCAGTTGTTTTCTCTGTTAACATTTGTATCTGATGTACAACACAGCACTAAACGCTAGCAAGAATGTGGAAATATCTGTATTTCAGCGGTTAACGGGAAGTTCTATCAGGCCAAAATGCTTGTATATTAACACAGATTATATTTCTTGAAGCAAAATTGACAGGTCCTTTAGAAACATGGCTATTTAATAATCTGCAGTGTCTTATTTAATTCCATTTGGCTATAGATATTAAATGACTTCTGGTTATAAAAAGTTGAGCAGTGGGCAATACTGACTACTTATTCAGTTACTCTCTGCTCCTGACAAGCTTCCACAGCAAAATTAACTTGCAAAGAGCTCTTTCAAGGAAGAAAAAGTGGAAAGGAGAGATCACGTGGTTATATCTGCTCAGAAAAGATTGCTTTTAAAAGAAATTCAGGATTGTCATGTAAAAAAAAAATCAGGCTCTTTGACATCATTCCCTTCTCACCACTGTAGGCTTGACTTTCAATACATGCTGCCATTGCTTTTTCCATTGGTATTTTCTAAATGGTTTCAGAGATGTATTTGTTCTATTGAGCAGATCTCACCATGAGCTGAAATATACTTTACAGGGCAGGTTTTCTTAAATTAGTGACTAGTTGTGCCAAGTATGTGGAAAGCAGCCTTTGTATTGGCCATGTACAAAAGGTGTATTTTTAACTAAACAGTATGATTTTACTACTGACTTTACTTGCTTAGTGTTGATCTGACATGTCTGTAGAAGTAATATTTGTAGCACTCTCTCTTGCTTGTTCTATTTTTTTAGGGAAATTAAGCCACTTGTGTTAGAAATTGAAATAAATCCTTGTGCTCTGTGATATCATTGCAGCCCTTAAACAACTTTAAGACCCTTGCTTGCTTGCTTTTAAAGATCATCGTTGTTTGTCTTTTAGATTGTCTGGGGTGTGTTTTTCATCCTTGTGGCCCTGCTGTTCACCATCTCTCTTTTCTTGTCAAAGTAAGTATGTTTCTTGTGCCTGACGTTTTGACTATGAGGTAAATTATACTTTTAAAGTGAAATTTATACCTGTTGATGTGAAGACACATCCCCCCACCCCCAGCTGAGTGCATATGGTTGGTTAAATCTAGAACAGAACTTAATTAAGTTAGGCCTTGACAGCTTTTCTTTGGATCAAAGGGCCAGCTCAAAAATTTAGGAGCTGCCTTAATAGACTCATTTTTCACCTACTCTGAAACATCACCAGACCCCACCCTTTTTTGGATGATGACAGGTGTTTTTGAAAGTGCAGAAGCATGCAAGTTGTTCATTCTCCAGTGGTCCTGGGAGTGGGGCAGTCCTTACTCTTGAGAATAGACTCCTCCTCCAGAACAGGGTCGGTTTCCTCAGATCAATCCAGGAAGGGGAGGGGCCTGTCCCCTGGGAATATCCCAGTCTCACCAGCCCTGCTACTTGAGCAGGACGTGTTTCAAAAGCGTTTTGTAGAGCGCAGTGATCCAGGAATGAGAAGAAGAGAGGGAGAAGGGAATTATTTCATTATTTCAAGCCACAGTGGAATTATTTCAGACCGCAAGCAGCCAAGGCTGTGTACGCAGACTCCCACCGGGCCCAGCCTGTGTCTGGAGGTCCTCTCCCCAACCAGCGCATATCAGGGGAAGCAGTTGAGTCTGCAAGGAGACTGGGGTGTCGTCGCAGATCCGGCAATTTCCCCGGTCTCAGAGGATGTGGCGTGCAGAGGAACAGACAAGCCGGGAGCCTCTAGTCCTTGCCAGAATCATGGTAAGCCCTAACAGGGCAAAAAACCTAGACTAGAGGTAAAGGAGGGCAGGGTGGTAGACTGGGGAAACCCCCCAAGCAAACCCCAAAGCTATCCAGGGAGGAAGAAGGGGAAATTGATTTCTGGGGCTTCCAACCTCCCCAACCTGGGACAGGCTGGAGCGGATTAAAGAGCCCTTCCCCCCCCTTCTTCCCCCTCAGGGAGAAAGTTCCCATGGAACAGCCAGGGAGCTAAAAGGCCCAGGGAAGGTAGGGAAAATGGCAGTGGCCATCTTGGTTCCCTGGACTCTCATGGTTGACTTACTTTCCCTTTCACTCCCAGGCAAGTGAATAGAAAATGTCTGCCAAGTCAGTTCCCTGTGCTCAGGCCTGGATAGCCCAAGCTAGTTTGATCTGTTGAGATCTCAGAAGCTAAGCCAGATTGGCCCTCGTTAGTACATGGATGGGAGACCACCAAGGAAGTCCAAGGTTGCTACGCTGAGGCAGGGAATGGCAGCGGCCCTGGCCTGGATGGCCCAGGCTAGTCCTGTGTGATTGGATCTTGGAAGTTAAGCAGGGTCATCCCTGGTTGGCTCTCCACCTCTGACTGTCCCGTAGCTTGAAAACCCATACAGGGCTGCTGCTTGATAGCACTTCTACCACCTCCACTGTTTGCCAGAGAAAGGCTATAACAGATTTTGGGCGGGAACACTTAGTAAGTCAGATCCATTCAGATCATAAGCCTCACAGTCCCCACAAGACTCTGTGGAGAGCCAGGAAACAGAGGCAGCAAGGATAGCCCAGGCTTACCTGAGCTCATCAAGTAAGCACGGTTAGCCCTAATCAGTATTTGGATGGGAGACCACCAAACAATACCAGAGGCATGACACAGAGGCAGGCAAGGCAAACCATCTTTGAACATCTGCTGCTTTGAAATGACAGTAGCTCTCAAAGTAGAATTTTTGCACACAAGACTCCACACCTTAGAGGGAGCATTGGTCACTATAAGTGGACTGTGACTTGATGGCTGCAGAAAGTCCAGGAAGGATTCAGACTCCCCAGTTCCATCCTCAAATAGGGTAGAATGGGAATGGTCGGAGGAAGGAGGGGAAGTAGTACCAACAGTATAGTCTTGGCTATTCCCTCAAGAGCTGCACATGAGATTACTTTCCAAGTACTTAGAAGTTCCTCCAGACTCAAGGGAAAGGATGGTCTTGACCCAGATCTTCCAGTGGAATCTGGCCAGATGATGTACAGACTGGCAGTACCACAGGCAGGGATGCTAGCCAGGACCTGGATGGCCCAGGCTCGACCACGCTTGTCAGATCTCAGAAGTTAAGTGGGGTCAGTCCTGGTTAGTACTTGGATGAGAGATAACCAAGGAAGTCCAGGGTTGCTATGCTGAGGCAGGCAACAGCAAACCTCCTCTGTTCTTCTAACTGCCTGCAGGCTTTTATAGTAGGATGAAGGCAGAGTGGGAACACCCTTTGAAGCCAAAAACTAACCATCAGGTGTTTTTCCCAAGCTTTATTCCCTGATACCTGAGGCTACCAGGAGGCTCAATGTGCCAATGGTGGACGAACCCGGGATTAGCTTGACCTCCAACTCAGTTTGACCTGTGGATGCAGGCAGGCTGCCCAAGACCCCAGCGATAGGGGGGTTGAGCAAACCTTACACAAAGACTTCGAAGTCTCAGCCTGCTCCATCTGGACATCAACAGCAGGCTCGATGTTTGCCAGGGCAGCACATTCTTGGGCATCAGAACTAGCCTCAGCTGATAGTGGAGTCCCAAAAGAACTTAAGGACAATGATTGTGGTGGATACTTCACTGGACATCCTGCAGCAGTTAGCTAGAGCCATGGCATGCAGTGTAGCAGCCGGAAGGAACACGTGGCTCAGAATTGGGATTGGGACTCTGCGGCACAGGTTAAAGTGACGGCAGTTCCTTCAAAGGCATAAACCTTTTCGGAGATGGACTCAACAGATATCTTATTGAAGATAAAGACATGTTCTACCTTTAAAAAAAAAAGTCAGTCCTGTTGTGACTCCAAAAGGATATCATACCCAGAGCCAAAGAAGAATAAGGATGCCAGGAAAATCTTGGACCTGAACTGGCTAAACAACTGCATCAGGTCTAGAAAATTCAGGATAAAAATTCTGAACTCCATTCTGGCAGAGGTTCAAGCAAAGGATTTCCTGGCATCCATCGATCTATAGGAAAACTATTTAGATGTCCCAATTTGAGAGGCTCACCACAGGTTCCTACGCTTCGCATATGATGGGAAACACTTTCAGTACCAGTGCTGCCTTTCAGCCTGAAGTCATTCCCAAGGGGGTTCACCAAGATCATGGTGCCATTGTAACACATCTGAGACTTCAGGGAGTGTCGCTGTCACCATCTGTAGATGACATCTTGGTCAAGGCACCCTCTTACCAGCAGAGCGGGGAGGCATCAGAGATGTTGATGATTTTTTTTTTTTGAGGGACCATGCCTTCATGGTCAACATGGAGAAGGGCAGTTTAAATGCCTCTCAATCATTGATACACCTGCGGGTGCAGGTAGGCACAATGAAGGACAGGGTTTCTCTGTCTTGGGAGAGACAACACAACATTCAACGTCTGACTATAGACAGGCTGAAAAAACGCAAGATAGAGGGGATGGTACTGGCCAAGCTTACAAGCGTGATGGTGTCATGCCATGAAGTGCCTCAATGGTCAAGGTTCCAGGCCCGACCTCTACAGACGTTTTTCCTTACCTTACCAGGATGTGGTGGCCAGTTAGGGCTACAAGCTGGTACAATTGCCAAAACAACTTCAGCATCAGCTGCAGTGGTGGTTGGAACCGTTTTGTTTCCAATGGGAATCCTGGATCTGAAATCTAAAGAGGTTGGTGACCACAGATGCAAGTCTGCCGGAGTGGGGAACCCACTCTCAAGGGACAATGACACAAGGGGTTTGGTCTCAGGAACAGGTCTCAAAGAGGCCTCACTGAGTATAAACTTTTTAGAATTCAGAGCCACCAAGCTGGGGCTCTTGGAATTCTCCGAGATATAAACTAACAGGTCATCACATTCTAGTCCAGACAGACAATATTATGACAAAGGCATAAGGAATCAATATTATGACAAAGGCATAAGGAACCAGATTTTGGACCTTACAGACAGAAGTGAGTGACATGATCAGATGGGTGGAGATCCAGCTAGTCATTGGAGGAGGTCCAGGTGGCAGGCCAGGGCAGTGCGTTGACACACTGGCTGACTACATGGAGATTAGACCAGTCTGTATGGATGCTCTGCAAGTTGGGTTTTCAACAGGTCTGCAAAAGGTACAGGATGATGGAAATGGACTTCTTTACCATGGACCAGGATCATCAAGTTCCACGATTCATATCCAGATTTAAAAATCAGCGGGCAGCAGGAACAGGTGTTCTCAACTGCAACCGGTTGCAGGGACGCATTCCAACCAACTTCATTACTTCACAAGGTGATTCAGAAGCGGTTGGAGCAGAAAGCAGAAGTAGTGCTGATAGCACCCTTTTGGCTCCAAAGAGCTTGATTCCAGGATCTGAAGAGATTGTCAACCATGGAACCACGGTGCCTACTGTCAGGATTGCCAGGCAGGACACGGGAGTCCGAAACACAGTCCGAGGTCAAGGTACCAGAGAAGACAGAGTAAAATGAGCAAAGTCCAAAACACCAAGTCAAAACGTAGCCTAGGGTTACCAGAGGTTGTATTAAAGAGTTCAGAAGCCAAAAGCCGTTCACCAGAAGTCAGGGTACACAGTCCATAGTCAGGGAGCTGGAGAGAAACAACATCACGCAAACCAGAGTCAGGAGCCGGGAAGTCAGTACGAAAACCAGGAGACAGGAACGCAGGATCCAGAGTACAGCGAGTCGTCCAAGAGACTAGTTGCTAGCACGAGTTGTGGATCTGAGAGAGCCGCCTAAAGAGCCCGTTCCGCTTGTTAGCCAGTTACCGGCCGCTAACAGGGTCCTGGCTCCGGTCAGTACTCTGGGCTTAGAGTACGTCAACCTCGCATGCGCACCTCCTTTCACCTGTTTGCCTTTGCTCTCGCAAACAAGCCACCGGTGGAGGGGAATCAGGAGGTGTGGTGCTTGTGCTCGGCTCTGCCGGCACGGCTCCAGGTGCAAACACTCCTGTTGACTGGTGCTCATCCTCCTCAGGACTTAGGGCCGGCGATTCAAGGGGTGCAGGGAACTCAACCTCGGAAGTTGAGGGTGCAGAATCCCCTGCGTCAGGGTCCTCAGGGTCGGGCTGCACAGCGGGCATGACATCTACCACTGGGAAACAACTTATTGACACTAGGATCGGCACAACATTATTGTCAACCATGGAACCATGGTGCCTACTGTCAGGATTGCGCTGGTGGGCCAGGCAGGACACGGGAGTCCGAAACACAGTCCGAGGTCAAGGTACCAGAGAAGACAGAGTAAAATGAGCAAAGTCCAAAACACCAAGTCAAAACGTAGCCTAAGGTTACCAGAGGTTGTATTAAAGAGTTCAGAAGCCGAAAGCCATTCGTCAGAAGTCAGGGTACACAGTCCATAGTCAGGGAGCTGGAGAGAAACAATGTCACGCAAACCAGAGTCAGGAGCCGGGAAGTCAGTACGAAAACCAGGAGACAGGAACGCAGGATCCAGAGTACAGCGAGTCGTCCAAGAGACTAGTTGCTAGCACGAGTTGTGGATCTGAGAGAGCCACCTAAAGAGCCCGTTCCGCTTGTTAGCCAGTTACCGGCCGCTAACAGGGTCCTGGCTCCGGTCAGTACTCTGGGCTTAGAGTAAGTCAACCTCGCATGCGCACCTCCTTTCGCTGGTTTGCCATGTCCCGTCGCCTTTGCTCTCGCAAACAAGCCACCGGTGGAGGGGAATCAGGAGGTGTGGTGCTTGTGCTCGGCTCTGCCGGCGCGGCTCCAGGTGCAAACACTCCTGTTGACTGGTGCTCATCCTCCTCAGGACTTAGGGCCGGCGATTCAAGGGGTGCAGGGAACTCAACCTCGGAAGTTGAGGGTGCAGAATCCCCTGGGTCAGGGTTCTCAGGGTCGAGCTGCACGGCGGGCATGACATCTACCACTGGAAAACAACTTTTTGACACTAGGATCGGCACAACATCCTCACCCAGCCCTCTTAAACTTAATAGCCTGGAGGTTAAGTGGGAACAGCTAGAAGGGTTGGGTTACCCTGACAGGGTGACAGACACCATGTTAGTTTCTAGGAAGGGTTCCACAAAAAGGGTGTATAACACAACCTGGCAGTGGCAGGTTCTTCACTTTTGGTGTTCAGAATGTGATTGGGAACCATTAAATGTGTCAGAGGCGTCTTTGCTTTCTCCAAGACAGTTTGGATAAAGGGCTAAGCGTGAGTACATTAAAGTGACAGGTGGTAGCCATATTGGTGGTGATGGGGGCTAGGAAGAGAAGTCTCTTAAATTGCCATCCACACATTAAGAGATCCCTAATGGGTTACTATGTGGTTAAAACCGCCACAAGTGCAGAGGTTTCTGACTTGGAAGCCACATAGGGTCCTGAGAGCTTTGTTTAGAGATCCTTTGAACCCATGGAGTCATGCCCTCTCAAGGAATTAACATTCAAGACCTTGTTTTTAGTGGGCATCACATCAACTAGGTGGGTGTCAGAACTGAGGACTCTGTCAGTTGACAGGGAACTTTGTGTTTTCCACAATGATAGGGTGGCATTACACCCAGATCCAGCCTTCATTTCCAAGTTTAATCCAGTTCTTTCACAAATCAGAGATAATTGTCTTACCTTCCTTTGTCCCAGTCAGAGACATGACAGGGAATGGCATTGCTTAGATGTCCATAGGGTACTTAGTTTTTCCATCGACAGGCCAAACATTGGCATGATTCAGATACCCTATTTGTTTCCTTTTGGATATCTTCCTTAGGTCAACTGGTATCGCCTTTTACCTTAAGTAGGTGGTTTTAGGGGTAGCATCATTGTTGCATGCAAGGTTCAGGGGCTGGGTCCACCCAAAGGTGTTGCAGCATATTCTTTACAGGGGGCTTCTGTGTCAGCAGCTTACAGATAATTTTCCATCCTTGGAGACTGTAGGTATGGTGGCCACCTAGAAGTCTGTGCAGTCGTTTACTAGATGCTATAGAGAAACTGATCTTGGCTGTGGCAGCTTTTCATTGGGGTGTGCTGCAGCACACCTTATAAAGCAGAAGCTGGATTTCCCAGCCTATGGCACACTGCTTTTTTTTGTCCCAAGAGTAAGGACTGCCCCACTCCCAGGACCACCACAGAATGGAAGATTTGTATTCACTTACTGTGAAGCTTCCTTTCCCAGTTGTCCGGGCGTGGGGCAGTCCTACCCATTCAGTTTTGGGGCATGGCTTCTGGAGGTTTTTTGGGAATGTCGAAACTGAATGAACATTTACAAAGTTTCTCTGAGATGCTAAAACAAAAAATTGTGAGTTAATCGGCTGAGAGTGACAGAGGGTTTCGACCTTGGTCTACACCTGCTGGAGGGGCATGAAGCTACAAGGCTGATTGCCCTGAAAATCGAGTTTCACTATGGTGGGGAGAAGTGTCTTTCTTTTCCTTAGTGTGATGTTGGGGGATGCACAGCTTGGAGATGACTGGGATGTTCCCAGGGGATAGGCTCCTCCCTTCCTGAATTGATCTGAGGAAACCAACCCTTTTCCAGAGGAGGAGCCTTTTTATTTATTTATTTAACCTTCGACTTCTATCCCGCTCACCCCCTAGGGGCTCTGAGCGGCTTACAATTCCAATTTTCCCAAGAGTAAGGATTCTCCCACTCCCGGACCACCAAGAAAGGAAGCTTCACAGTGAGGGAATACAAATCTTCCATTTTCAGACATTCCTTTACCTTAGGAAGATGGGATTGTGGCTAAGAGGGATGGGGATCACCCTACCCGCCAGCCACTGTATCACACCACCCAATTAGGCTTTTCTCTCAATTTTGTATTTAATCTATTTTCTAGATATAATACTGATAGACTTTGCTAATAAAGAGCTGCAGCCTTCAATTCAATTGCATGCTTCCTTGGGAATGAGCCATATTTAGCTTAGTTGACTTTTAAGCAAACAAGCATAGGATTGGCTTGACAAGCAAAAATGATGCCAGGTGGAAGGGAAGCCCTTTTATGACAGTGCAGTCCTGTACAGAGTTATTCCAGTCTAAGCCCATTTTCAATGGATAGATTAGAGTTAATTCTGAATATGGGTCCAGTATAAGGATCCTACATCGTTTTCCTACAATGCCTCAACCAAAGAAATTAGTTTTCTTTTTTTTTAATGCAGATTTTATGTATTTGTACACACTTTCCCTTCCTTTTGCAGTACAGGTGAACACAAATGAGTGAGTGTTACTGGCTCAGGGTCGCCCAGTGAGCTTCATGGCACCATTTTTGAACTGGGTCGCCCTGATCCTAGTTGAAGATGGTTTTACACTTTGAGGTGCTCTCTGCATTCACACTCGTCCCATTTAAACAGGGCTTCAGGCACAGAGCTTTTGGTAAACAGCTGCTTCAGTAGCTGAAGCCCAGCCTCTGAGGCAGGGCTTTTTAAGGCTCATCAGGCCGCTCCAGGCCTGCCTCTTACACAGGGTTAGAGCTAGTGATCCTGGATCCTTCCCATGCTCTCCTTTCCCCAGCAGTGCTCTTTCCAACCTAGGTGAGGGAGGGGAGGATGATTTTCCCCTTCCCTCCACTGCCTCCTTGACCCATGTGGCTAACAGCCCCACATCCCCAGGAATAAACTTAAAATTGAGAAAGGAAAAGTATAAATGTATTAAATACATAAAGGAGGACTGCTGGGGAAGCTCAGCATAGGTGTAGTATCCATGATTTTTGGGTGTTGCTGGTTCTATCTCTTTGAATGCCAAAAGCCCTGTTGCTGTCAGGCAGCTCCAGCCCTGCCTCTTAATCAGCTCTCAAGTCTTGAAGAGTGTAGGTGGGCTTTTGAGGTTTGAGAGCTTGTTGGTGAGGCAGCTCTAGCCCCACCTCTTAAGGCAGGAGTTTTGGCACACAAGAGCTAGATGACCCAGCAGCTGTAGCCCAGCAGGCAGGACTGCCAGCACTTGTCTTCTCGGGCTATTGATGTCCAGAAGGGGCATTGGGATTTCAGGTGCCAGAAGGATTTTTCGAGGTGACCTGAAGCTCTTGTTAAGCCCTGAATTAAGTAAATATTGAGCCATTTAATCTCAGTATTGTCCATAGTATTGCCTTGCCTGCTGAAGTTGATGATCTTCATATAAATTGAAAGACAATTGCATAAAAATGAACAAATTGACTTGACAAACTAAAAAGCATGTTGGTTGCTTATTCCCTTTTCTAATAACTGAAGAGATGAGAGATTCTGTGTGTATTGTATGTTGGTGGGTATTGATTGCCTTCAATTAAGTGACCTATGATTTGCAGAAAATTTAGTTGTAAAATGTCAGTGACGTAATGGGAATACTTCTCCCTTGTCAGAAATATATGGGACATTAATGGGGAAGTGCGGGTGGCAATAGACAGGATATTTCAGGTACAATAGAAGCTTTGAATAAAAGGAAGTATGGAATACAGACATATTGCTGTACTTCTATTCATCTTTATGGGCTCCTCGTAACATGAGGTCCTTATAGTTCTTCACAGTATAAAGCCACTTGAAAGCATTGCAACCATATGATCAGATTTATGTTTCCAGTACTGTTTGTCATGGGCTTCTGTATTCGGTGTGGGAGCTTTCAGTTATGGACATCAGTTGCCTGGAATATTTTTGGAAGCTTACAGCTTCACCCCTGTACAACTGAGAGAGTGAAACTGAAGTTGATTAGATTGGTCATGAAGCATGAATAAAGTATTTTAAGGGTACAAAATACTCTACAGAGTAGGACTTTAACAGTGCATTCTAAAGAACAGTTAGCTAGGAGTAAGCCCCACTGAGTAGACCTGAGTAGGATTCTGAGTAGACCTGTTTAGGAGGGCACTGCAGATTTTGCTCTGTGTGTGTATGTGTTAAAAATGCAGTGGTCACTAAATTCAGACAACTTTTTATTTCTCAAATTACTGCAGCTTGGATAAAGCATTGCATTCAGCTGGCATAGACTCAGGATTTCTAATTTTGGGAACAAATTTGACTAATCCGCTGAATATGCTTTTACCTATTCTACAAACTGTAAGTAAAAGATATGGGAGCTTGTAACGTTGTACTAGGTGAATCTTCAGTGTGGGAAAATTTAAGGTGATTGCATCAAAGAACTTTCAGATATATTTCTTCAAGAGACTCTCACTGAAGTGGTGAGCATTATAGAAATTCTTAGACTGACTTAAGAGCTATGTAGACTTCTCACAATTTAAGAAACAAAGTTGTAGCTATTATCATTAGAAATACCTGTATTCTGAATGTATAGAATATTATAAATAATGGTGGAAGAATGGCAACAAATGTTGAGTCAGTATAGTATGATCTCACCAGACGCAAGCACTCTTCAATAAAATAGTAATGCAGTGAGTAGACGAATTTGAAGTAGAAAGTGTTATAGGGAAGTATACAGGATTAACCCACTCAGTCCAGTCCAGGAATGCGAGGGAACCCTGCACTTTCAACACATTAAACAACAAACCACGAGGTAGGCTATACCCTCTTCGGTTTTCAGAACAATTTGCCACCAGAATCTCTTTTAATAACCCCTGCCTTTTCCTAAGGGGAGAGATTCAAGCCCTTAGTTGGCATCTGGGTTTTTACACATCAGCAGCTCTACTCAGAGATGCACACTATTTACTCTTAAAAAAGGTAGCGTAAGTGATCAGCGTCAGCCACAAGATTTAGCCTTGGAGATCAGAGACAATTAGAAATAAGAAGGTTCTTTATTCAGTACAGAGCATAGCAAACAGACTAGTAGAGGATACTGAAAACAATAAAAAATCTATGGCGATTTGCCCTGACTACACATTAATGAGATTCATAGTTACCAAATTCAGGAACATTCAACAGTCCAAGACAGTCCAAGGGATTTTAAAGGGAAATCCCATCTTTGCACAAGCATGTGGTCCACTTCACCCCAATCTAATCATGATTAGCCGTGGCCATTCAGCCAATCACGAGTGGACGGGGGTGTGCCCAATTGTTGGTTGTTATAGCTGTGTGTGGGGATAGGCTAGAAGTTTGGGGCCCCTCCTGCAGTCAGGTGACCCGAACTCCACAGCTTCTTCATTGCCTACGTGACATGTTCACCGTAGACCAGGCGCCTTCAAGCCTAGCTTTTAGCATGGAAGTCTGAAAGAATGTGGGTTATAAAGTTACTCAGGCCATCTGGCCTCACCATTCGGCTTGCAACAGGAAATAAGGCACAGCATGTTATCAGAAAGACATCACAGGAGAAGGCATGTGAATTTAGAAAGCAATATTTCTATACAGGAAGGATTTCAGTAAATCATATAATGCTAAATTAAAATTGATTTATATAATACACTTCTGGTGTTTGTAGTTTTTAATTCAGTTCTGTGACTCTTTCGCCTCACATAACTTATTCAAGAAATATTTACTTAAATAGAAGTTTGTTAATCTGTCTCCAGAAGTTAACCAGGGAAGAACACATAGAGACTTTGAGGGGTGGGGGGAGCAGTTCATACTTTGTGGGCCACTACTAGGGTTGCCAAGTGCTTTTTTAGCTGCAGCAGGGGACTCCCGGCTGGAGTGTGCACGCGCCGCACGCACATCACCCGGAAGTGACGTGACGACACCGGGCATGCTGGGGGCGGGACCACAACCATCCAAGGGGAAACCATAGAGTTTTCCCTCGGATGACCGTGGCCCCGCCCCCAGCGTGCCCGGCATGGTCGCGTCACTTCCGGGTGATGTGCACGTCGGGGTGGGGTTACCCCCGGGGCCCGATCCGCCGGTGGCAGGGAACAGACCTCTGGGGCGAGGGTTTCCCCGCCCCCCGGGGGGACTTGGCAAGCCTAACTACTACAGAAAATGCCATGGTCTCAGGAGTGGACACCCATACTTCTCTAAAGGAAGAAACACAGAACAGGGCTACTAGTAGCTCATATGTAATAACAGTAACTTTAAGAATTGCTTGTAGCTCTTAGTACTACTCACTCTCTGTATTGGCTTTTAAGAATAGATCTGTTTCTAACATAACCTTTATGTCCTATATCAGAAGTGAATATAGGGGCAATAATGGATGTTGCCTATGTATTAGTAATTATAACTTAGATCATTGCTACTGGGCAATGAAAGCAGTAGAGAGATCGATAATATAAAGCTCAAAAAAGCTTTCAAATGAGGATGTGCTTGATCTACTTAATAAATGAGAAACATATTTTTCAAGCCAAGTAATCAGAGATAAATTGTTATGCCCTTTGGGATGCTGGGAAGGCAGTGGTAAGCAGTGTTCTTATTAGGAAGGAAGCAAGTTTAAATAGGACAAGACATGCCGAATAACTTATTTTACAAATTTAGATATTGTCAGAACAGCTTCATTATACGAGACTTGGAGATATGGCACAAATACAAGAGATTAGATCTTTCTAGACTCGCTAGAATAGAGATTGTTTATTTTGATGTGACTAGGTCTCTGTTTCTTCAGACAAAACACTCTTAAAACCTTTACTAATCCAGTAAATTTTTAGAGCTGAATCCTATTCAACCACAAATAGATAAATTTTACTAAGGTGACTATTGCCACCTCCCTGCTCTGGGTCCCTAAGCCCCTTTCTCTCTCAACTCCCCCACCCCAGAGGCATGCAAGAAAGAGGAATCAGCCCAGTCCCTTGCTCAAACATGATGCAGAATTGCACCCCTTTATATGGAGATTAGAATTTGAATTGGAAGGCAACTTTGGGGCTGCCAGAGGGAGAGATCTCACTGAAAACATCCTTTGCTACAAAATTATTCATCCACTTCTCCAGGAAGTAGATATGTGTCTAAAATTGATTTTAAGGTGGAATTCATTTAATCCTCCTACCTCAACAATTGAGTCAACAGAAGGCCATAGAACACATTGCCTGGCTAACTTTGCCCTAAAGACCCATGTACATCTTTTAGGGGCAGCATGTGTGAGTGTCTTCCTGGTACTGTACCACTTTGGAGTGCAGGCACAGTTTTGCATAATTGAATATTACAGTATGTCCTTCTTCTTGCGTGCAGCTTTCTGCAGGCAGAGACAAAATGTAACCTAGCATCCTTCCTAATGTGGTTCCGCATTTTGTGTGTCAGGGATTTGGGCATCATTTGAACATGCACATCCCAGAAAGGGAGTTTTTCCCATACGAATAGGTTGTCCTGCCGATCGCCAGTGATATTACCACATCTTTCATCTATTGTCGCATGGAACTGCAAAAGAAATTCAAATCATGCCATAACTTTAAATTCAGAGGGTTCTATCCACATTAGGCGACTTGTCTGTGCTTTCAATTACCTGGTCTTTGCCATTATCCTTACTTATCTTTAGGGAAGGAACTTTTCAACATCTTGAACTGCATTTTGCCGCATGTTAGTTTGCAAACCAAAATGTCTGGCTAGCAGGGTGCTTGTGTAGACAGTTGCTATTTTTGCTGCTCAGGTACTTTGTTATTCTCTTCTGCTTGCAGCTCACTTTCCTGGTGGTAAATTTTATATCATGCTATTTCAAGCATTTTGATAAACCAGATTTAATAGAGTCTAGTTCTAAAATAGCTGACTGTTGGACATAACTTTTATATTTTCATTTCTAGATTGATATTTGGAACTATTCACCAGTTCCATCAGAGCTTGTTCAGTCTTACTCAGGGCAACATTCTGTAATTGAACCATGCTTGCTCTTTTTTCCTATTACTTCAGAAATGTTGTTTTACAATGCTTCATTTCATTAAGGGGAATATTTGTTTTGGAAGTAGAAACAAAGCCAGTTAATTCAACTTGAATGTAACACATATTTTGTTTTCTAGGTGTTCCCTCTTGATTACATCCTCATTACTACTATTATCATATACTTTATCTTCACTTCAATGGCAGGGATTCGAAACATGGGTATATGGTTCTTCTGGATAAGGGTAAAATAGCTTTGATTTATTCTACCTATGTCTTACCTTTCCTCTAAGGGATCTCTGTGTGTTATGTAAATACTTCAGTTAATTAAAAAAATGTAATTGCATATAAGAGTCAATATATTGAGAGTTACGTACATCTCTTCAGATGAAATTGGTCAAATACCAGCTCACTCAGCTTTTCAAAAGGGGGGAAAGCCTTTAGCCCAGTTACGACCACTTCCAATTAGAAAAAAAAAAATGTATAATAAATTCCTTTTCTTTGCAAACAAGTCAACCTGTCTTTGATAGTCATGTTTTCTATCACTGTACATTTCCTATTGTGTTATGTGCTTCAGAGTTAGTTTTACTGAATAGGTTCTGCTGTAACAAGTGTAACTATATTAAATACAGATTTCTTTTTCTATAAGGCTTCTTTAAAAAACAAAGAAACAAAAAATCCCTTTAAACCATCTTATCTCTGATTCAAATTGATTTTTAGTTGTTAAAAATAGATCAGTGCCTGTGCTGTTTTTGCTGTTCCTGGAATTTATTTTCTGTTATTGGACTTTTGTGTTTTAGGCTTCTTTTGCTGCCTTAGCACTCAACAGCTTGTAATCCCTTCAGGGCCTCTCTAATTTTGAAATCAGACCTTCTTGCTTCCCCAGAGAGTTATTAGTACTGTATTGTTTTTTCATAGCTGAAGCTGCCTACTCACCATAAGTTCGTAGAACCTCTTGGTGTTCAAATAGTGTTTGATGAAGTGGAGTAATTTGTTACACTGCAAATCTCTACCTTAAAACTGCTTTCTATCACAGCAAGCAGTCAAAAGGAAGGGGCTGTCAGGTTCGTTGTTAGGGCTCATGGATGTGTTAGGGAGTGATCTTTGCCCCTTCATGCTGGCCTTCCTTGATTCCACCTAAGTCTCCTGCTCCTTTAATGACTTCACAGGTCCTCCCTTCTGGCCCTTTTGTAAGGAATTCCCTCCCAAAAAATCTGTGTGTTGTCACTGTCTCCTCTTCACCCTACTGTACACATTGTGAAGCATTTTGGATACTTAGCGTAGTCCTCGTCTCTTTCACAATCACACATGTAGAAATATATATCAGGGTTCCCAAAGTGGTGGTGCTTCTCGGTGCCATGGTGCCCTCTGACACCTTTTCTGGTGCCCTCAAGTGCTTTTAGAAAGTGAGTGGGGCCAGGTGGGGCTTTTGCCCTGCAAGGATTTTGATTGGCCACTGGAAATTTTATTGGCTGTGCCAGATTCTTAAAAAGGTTGCTTTGGCAGCTACTGTGTCCACAGCACAAGGATCTTCACTGTGTGACTGAAGGTAAGCTTGGTTAACCATTTTGTAGCTGGACCCATCTCCTGCAGCAACCACTTTATGGCTGCTATTTTGTGGCTGTGTCTATTGTGCTCTGTCAGAATTCCAAAGGTGGCTGCAAGCTCAAAAGGTTGGGGACCCCGATCTGTATCTGTCTATAAAGATTGTTCATATTCATTCCTTGCCGGAGTTATTTCTCATGTCTCCCCTTACTTTGCTTTCCCTCCCACTATTAAAACTCCTTGCCCCAAAGAGCTTACCAGACTATTTTTTTGGTTATGTTGGGTCTATAAAGCATCAAGGACATACGTAAAAGAATCCATAAGAAGAAACAGAAGTAGTAAACTTGAGCATGAAGACAAGTTAAATGTAAAGCATGAAAAAGTGTATAATGTCAAGATAATTAGTAATGTAGGAATGTAGTTTTTTTCTGAAAGAAGAGATTCCAATAAAAGTCTGTCTTGATGAAATTAAAGTATCATTTACCTTGGTTTTTATATTTGCTTCTAGCTGTATAAGATCAGACGGGGTAGGACACGACCTCAAGCACTTCTCTTTCTTTGCATGATACTGTTGCTGATCGTTCTTCATACCAGCTATATGATCTACAGCCTTGCTCCTCAGTATGTTATGTATGGAAGCCAAAAGTACCTAATTCCGGTAAGATATCTCATATGGGGCGAAAGAGTAAAACAGAATGCATTTTCAAAGTGCATTTTCAGCATGTTACCTGGAAGTAATCCCATTGTTTTCAAGTAATGTGTTTGGCATGGAGAGACTTGTGATACTTGTGGTGTAGTGAAGGATAAATGTTAATCTAGGATCTGGGAGACCCAGGTTTGAATGCCCATTCCACCATGGAAGTTTGCTGGGTGACCTTGGGCCAGTTACACACTCTCAGTTTAGCCTGCCTCACAAGGTTGTCATAAGGATAAAATGGAAGAGAGGAGAGCAATGTAAACTGCTTTGGTTCCCTGTTGGGAAGAAAGGTGAGGTATAAACTATCCTGACTCAACAGACATGATGCCACCAAACCCAAGCTTAGCTGAGGGTTACAGCTGCTTTGTACATCCAATTTGTTTGCTGAAAACTTGGACTCAGTGGGCCCATGTAGAATCTGGAACACATGGAAAGAATCCTGTGATGACATCAGCACTGACTTTGTTCTTGACTCAACCTTTGTTGATCATACCATTGCCCAATCAGTTTTCAACAACTTGGTACCAGTACCATTAATTGAGCTGAGCTGCAAACTGGTTGTCAAGGTTTTGGTTTTGCTTCTCTTCGTTTTTCTTCACAGCTTACCTTGCCATGTATTAGGGGGGAGGGAATTCCTGAAGGGAGTATGTGTGGGTTGAGTGCTTGCCTGTAGTAGCCATAACTATTTCTCAAGTTGCACCCCGGGGCCTGTTCTCATGGGATTTGGCCTTGGAGACTCTTTTGCCAGGCTAGAATAGATAAGACACCATATATCTGTCAGGGTTGTCATAGTAATGCTAGGGGCTGAATGCTGACGTATGAATGGGGTGTGGGGTGCATCCTATAACCTCTGGATTTTGTGTACTGTGCACAGAGAGTACTCCATCTTTCTATGTTATATCTCTGATTATGCCAGTCACAGCTGCTGGTCAAACGTCAGGTACTACAGTGCCAAAACCACAGCCATACAGCCCAGAAAAACTACAACTAAAGTACTGACTGTTTGGAGTGTAATAATGTCATGGTTCTTGTAACAGTACATGCAATCTAAAGACCATTTTTACCAGCAAACAGGGGAGACCTGTTTGCCTTTGGTACTTGCTTATTGTTACAAAATAAAGCTAATGATATGTCCACAGTATCTGAATTCTTTTTTTTTAAACTTCAGTGTTCATGAAATTATATTGTCTCTTCTTTGATTTAGAATAATATGACCACTGATGGACACTCTGCAAATGTGACAGCATTTGTCCCTAAAGTTTGTGATGCCAATGCCCCTGAAGGTAAGACAGCATCATTCTACTCCACTTCTGTGACCTACTGATGTCAAAGAACGACTGTCAACTCCATGCCTGAAAGTGTAGGTCTCTTAGAATACAACCAGTTTTGAAAGCCTTTAAGAGCACCTTTGTGCTGTTTGGCCACACTAAGCATGCATGCTGCCTGTCCTGCAAAAGGTCCCTTCCCAAACCTGTCCATTGTTCTCAAAGAATAGTCAGTGTGCTCACTAAATCCTCATGGTGTTTGCATGAATTTGCCTTTTCCCAAACATCTATAGAAAGACTTTTCAAAATATTGTACAGTTTTTTATTAGATTTGCTCACGTCACCTTGTGGGTAGTGTTGTTTTGCTTGTGTCAAAGAACATACAGTTCCCAGCCTTAACAGAAAATGTTAACATAATCTAGATTGCAATTTGATAAAAGGTCATGTGTAAACAAATCTGCCAAATGTAACTTTATGTAGCTAAAGCTGCAGTCCTAAGAATGCATAGCGGGGGACAGTTAATGGGAAAACTTTTAAATACATGTGCATATATCAGGATAGTTAAGTGGAAGTAAAATGCATATCTTGTCTCTGTGTCTTGGAACAGAAATGAGCTTTGGCAATTATTTGATAATATAATACACTTACATCTTCAATTTTGCATGCACCTTTGCAAGGGGATACAGTGTACTAAGGTGGAGTCCTTTAATTCACTATCTGACCTGCTAGTTTTGTTCTAATAAATTACATTTGCCGTAAAACTAGAATATTTTTTCTGAAGCACGTTCATTGTGCTTGGCTGTACTCAGGGGTCGTTTCGTAGGAAAAGAGCTAGGGGAACTCATTAGCATAACTCATTAGCATATGCCACACACCCTGACATCACTGGAAGTGTGTCATAAGGCCACACCCCCTGACATCACTGGAAGTGTGTCATAATAATAAATAATAATAATGCTTTCGATTTATTAATCGCTTTCCCCACAAGTGGGCTCAAAGTGATTTTCAGTTACTCTTTAGACAGGGGACTAACAGTGTTTTTCATAGGGGATAGGGAAGACAACATATATTTCATTTAAGTTGCACATGCCGTACTGCCCGGTGGAAACGTTTCTGGCTTGACTCAGTCATGTTCCGAACAGCTGTATTGCCACACTGCCACCGGCTGGCCGGAGCATCCCACTGCAGGGATTTTTCTTAGCTGAGTAGA
>NW_015173142.1:424884-444644 GCF_001447785.1 Gekko japonicus | reverse complement strand
TGCAAGGAAGCCCCGTGAACGCCCTCCCTGGCCCCAGGCAGGCAGGGGTGGGGAGAGGCAGGAAGGAAGCAACTTACCCTCCCTCTTCTCCTGCCTCCTCCTGGCTGAATGAGGGCCGGAAGCGGGGCGGCCGGAAGCGGGGGGTGGGGCTTCGTCATGTGCCCCGCCCCCCCGTACCTCACCCGAGGGAACTGTGATCCCCCCCGAAATGACCTCTGGCTGTACTACATTTTAGCAAACACTCTGCTGCCATTATTTGTTCTGTAAACACAAGCTTAAGCTGACCCACTTGGTTATGATAATGGCAGAACTATACTGGAAATAAAAGCATTGCTGACATTCTTGCTCTTGAGTTCAGTTCAATAAAGTTAAGAGAAGAAAGCCTGAATAAGAGATGTTGTTATGGAAACTAAGCATCTAAAAATAATTTCTATATTGCTAGAATGTTACGTTTAATATAAAATGCTATTCATACAGACCTTAGTATTTCATTTGAAGGGCACAGGTGTTTACTTTTTTAGAAGAGCCTATGTTAAGGCTGGTTTTTGACTAAACTGCTACGTTTAATTTTTAATTTTTCTTCTGTCGAAGATATGGAGGATGTATGTTTACTGCTCATATACCAGCAATATATCTGTAGTTTAGAATAGATGCCATACCGTGGTAAAATAACTGACCCAAAGCAAGCAGCATAGTAGATGTGAGGCAGTAGAGCAAATGAGGTTGTCGCCTTAGGCAAAAGAGAGTACACTTCTATCTGTATAAGTAATCTAGGATGGGCAAACTTCAGTGCTCAAAGCTTCCTCTAGAAAGGTTAATTGTACCCATTAGTATGCATTAAACATGTTCCTAAGGGCCAGTTCAGATATTAAATATTTTCTTCACTGAGCACACGTGTTATATACAGGAAAGCATGAAAAATGCTATTCTGGCTTCTTGTGTCTATTTCTCCATGCTTCCCTGCTCTGGGATGTAGCACTTGCTGAAGGAAAACTATAACATTGAAGGCAGCTCTAAAATCCCTTCCAAAGTAGTTCCTTATAGCCCATGAAAATCTTGAGAATCTATTTCCCTCTAAAACTGAGTGGAAGCTGAGCTTGCATCCAAATAAACTCACACCATTGCTATGCACAGGCAGGAAGCTGAGCTTGCATCCAAATAAACTGCATCCAAATAAACTTCCCTTTTTAAAATTAATACTCATAGTGAAGTAATGAGGACCAGACTGTATTTCTAGCTCTTCAAGCAGTTCTACCTGTTACTATAGAAGCAGCAATGTGCTTTTAATCTGTCGTTCTGCTACTTTCTATCATCTACTGTGAAGCTTTCTGTCTGCATCCTCAAGTATTTGGACAGAGTTTAAAGGTATGACAATTTCGAATTCTGTGTCTGGTTACTAGGGGTATGCATTCAGGTCTACCCTTACCAAAAATACACCCCCAAACCCCCCTTATTTTTCAGGTATATTTCAGCATCTCAAATGTATCTGGGATTTTTGGGGAGAACTGAAATCCCCCCCAAAAAAATCCCAGATATATTTGGGAATTATTGGCAAACCCAGAGCAGCTGAGGGACTGGAGCAGCTTACTCCTGCTGCTCAGCTGTTTTGAGGCTTTCTTCTGCTGTCCCTTTAAACGGGGTGTTTAAAGGGACTTTGGAAGACAGCCTGCAAAACACCTGGGGGAACACTCTTCATGCCAGCTCAGCTGGGGCTCTTTTGGTATGTTCCACTGAACTGCTGAAGAGACCCCCCCCCCCAATGAGCCCACGGGGAGAGTTCTCCCTGCAGGATCTGCTGCTTTCAATCTTGATAATCGAGAGCACTATCGAATAGTGAAACAATCTCTTTTGAAGCTAGTCTGCATTTGTTTACTACAACTACTTTGGTTCAAGGGAAACAGAGGAAGATGAAACAATGGGACTAACCCTTTAAGAGGAGTTTGGACTTGGGAGTCTAGGGGTATAGAACACTTCCTCAGTTATGCTGTCTTGGATTCTGGTGTTTTGTTAAATAGCAACCAGTTGTTGTTGAGAGAACTGGAATCTTTGAATTAAATTATTTGGCTCTTCTTCCGGAAGTGTTGAAAAAAGGAAAGAAGACTGCCCAACAGAAACCGCAAAGCAGTGGATCCTGCAGGGAGACTTCTCCCTGCAGGATCTGCTGCTTTGTAGGATCTGCCCAGCAGAGCCCCAGTGGAGCCTGCAGAGAGAGTTTTTCCTGCAGGATCTGCTGTTTTGCAGGCTGTATTGGGCACTGTGGTATAAACCAGGCTGCCGAGCAGAACCTCCGTGGAGCCTGTGGGGAAAGATCACCAAGGAAATCCAGGATTGCTATGCAGAGGCAGGCAATGGCAAACCACCTCTGAACATCTCTTGTCTTGAAAACCCTGTGGGGTTGCCATAAGTCAGCTGCAACTTGACAACAAAAAACAAACAGCACGATTTGTATAATTTATTTATTATTTATTTATTAGTCACATTTGTATCTCACCCTCCCCGCAATGCAAGCTCAGGGCTGCTCCCAGTCAGTACATAAATACAGTTAAAACAACATAAAATCATCTAAAACAATTCCATTATAGTTAATAGAATTTCATAAAGTGCTGAAGATGTTGGTTAGTTATTCAAGATGGCGTACTTTCAGAGTTTACTTTCAGCTAGTTCTGAATTGAGTCTGGGGGGATCCCTGCTATCACTGATTCTGTCATCTAGAGAGAATGAAAGAGAGAGTTCGTAATGCTGAATAGTACTAAATTTTCCAGAAACCATTATCAAGATCTGATACTCCAGTGCATTTTTTTGAGAACTCCAGGGTCTGTTTAAGCTGTCAGGCCTCCCATTGATGGAGTCAGTGCTCAACAAAACTGCTCCACAGTAAAGTACTTTGAAAGTAATTTGATAGATGTCCATCAAAATCAGAACTGTAGCAGAGCTGGTGCTGTTTGAAGTATGCTGGGTTCCAAACTGAGAAAGGCTTCACAGTTAGTATCTGCTTTGGAAGCCCAGCTTTGTATGAAAATGTACTACTGTGTCACAAGTTTTGGACTCGCATGAAGCAATTCTTCTTACCTCACTTGTGGCAAGTACTGTGAATATATGCTGATAATTTATTTGCATTTTTGTATAGATAGGGTCATTGAGGAAGGTCACAATATACACTGTCCTTTCACTTTATCCTTCAACTTTGTCAGTCTCTGTTTAGTTTTATCCCACTCTTCTCCCGTTTCACATTCACAGCAACCATATGAGAGGTAGGTTAGGCAGAGAGAAAGAGAGTGACCCATTGTCATTTACTGAGCTTCATGGCAGAGTAATAACTTTTAACCAGGATTGGGGAGACCTAGATTGAATACTCTAAGCACTACACTGCTGACTCTAGTAATATGACAGGCCTGTGGTAAAGTAGCTATTCCATATCTTACTGTATTCCCTGATAATATGAAGGTACTGTGTCCCCACCCCACAACGCAGGTTTTGCCTTTGCATTTCTTAGAGGCACTGGTATCAATCATTCTCCATTTGCAGTGGTTCAGTTGGGCATACAAAAAGTAGGGGTTTTTTTTGCCACATCCCCTCAGTCTAAAGGGCCAACTGTGCTTAAAACTGGACATGTTAAGAGCTTTGCTGATTGATCACAGGATCAAACCCATAATGTGAGAAAACTGTTTAAAATAGGTACATGGTATTGCAGGTTCCTGTCAAGCTAAGTGGTATAAAAGATAATTGTAGTAGAAAAAACATGCCATTTCTTCAAGGGAAAGAAGGATCCACTGGCTACCAGCTGGTGGCTAAAAATATTTGTCCAGTATGGTCTGGTGAACTCTCTTCATTTGAATTTGTGTTTATACTTTTAACACTATATAGTAATTCAGTTCATCTTTTAATTTTTTAAAATAATTTTTATTTCAAACTACAAACATTCCCATAACAAAACAAATTCCAACATGCACAAAATCAAACAGAACACAACACATACATGCGGAGCGAAAACCATGGACCAAAATAAGCAAGCAAAACACCCTGTTTACAGAAATACAGATTGAAGTCATGAAAAAGGAACCTATATTTGGAGGTGATTCCCCCACCTTTATGACATTTCATTCCCTTCAAATAAGAAATAAGAGGCATTCACTTATCCAAAAAGTGAGAATTTAGAATCTGAATCTGTAAGGTTAGCTATTAAAGATATATTCTCCATAACCATAAGATCTGAAGTTTTAGCCTTCCATAGCGTTAAAAGATGGAGGTTTATCCATCTTCCAGTTTGTTGCAATAAACCAACATGCCATCGGCAATAAAGCTGAAATAAGCTTAAGCTGTGTTTTTTTTTGTTGTTGTTCAGTCGCACAGTCGAGTCCGACTCTTTGCGACCCCATGGACAAGATCATGCCAGGCCTTCCTGTCTTCTGCTGTCCATTGAAGTTGGCTCAATTTTATGTTCGTTGCATCTATGACACTGTCTAACCATCTCATCCTTTGCCATCCCCGGCAATACAGTTCAATTCATTCTTTTAAAAATTAATTTCATTTTTTCTCAAGAACAGAACTACATTTGTTTTGTAATTAGCATAAACTTATCTATCACTAAAGTATCCTTCTTTGTTCAACTGAGTTGAACAATTTTGAAGAGTTGTCTTTTAATTTTTTTGTTTTTATTGAATTAAGTACCTCAAAAATACTTGGTACATGGCTGATGAAACACCCAATATCATGCATGACTATGGGGGAGGGGAGAACCGTCTTCTGTAGCTTTTATATAGAGCTAAACATGGCTTTGTGTGTCTAGCACAACATGCACTCTTAGGTGCAATCCTCTGCAGAGTTCTCCAGTCTAAGCTCACTGAAATCGATAGGCTAAGACTGAAGTAACTCTGCATTAGATTGTAGTTTTAGTGTTATAGAGACTTTGCATGCAGAGCACATGCTGTAACACTAGGCTATGCCTCCCTTGTTGTGTTCTGTTACATGGCCACTTGAGTCAGTCCTTCAGTTCTTCAGTGTCAAAAGGTCAGATAGTGTATTTGTTACATTTTTAGCATTTTGAATGCTCATTCATAACCTTCTAGACATAGTGACATGAATCAAATCACTTTATTGCATTATGTCCTACAAATGCTGTTGTATTTTAAATTTAACTCAAATGCCAGTGCTGTAAGTTGTCTTAATTTGTATATTGTTTAAATTTAAATTTTAAATTGTGTTGGCCATTGGCGACACAATAAATTTTACTACTACTACTACTACAAGTGCGGTTGCCTTCTGTGAAAGAAGCAAAGATATTGTAGCCATGAGGTGTTGTCATGTTTCATTAGAATATTCCTTGAAGGTCATGCAGGTCCAAAATAACCTGCTATAATTTCTTTACTCAGTTGACTGTAGGGAGCCATCTGTAGGTCTTTTAGTTGCTTTTTATTTCAGGTGAGCAGCTGAAGGGATTGCAGATGGTGCTGGAAAATGTGATGATCTATTGATGAAATACTTTATTTCGTCTCTTCACATAGGGTGTACTGGTTGACTGTCTCACAGCCAAGTTAGCTCTAAACTTATAGTTCAGCATGCTACTGAACTTCTCTCTATAATGTAGCAGTTTGGCACAATTGAGCCTTCATGCTTCTGTGACAACAACTATCCAGTCCTTGATTTTGCTGCTTGGAGTAGGTAAAATAGCTGCCAGATGTTTATCAAAGGGAAAGTGTGGTGTTTTGAATGATGCCAGAGAAATTCCATGTTTGATAAAGGGCCAATTAGCTGTAATTATCCTGGGGAAAATAGATAATGAGGCCTGAGGGTAGTTGGATGAGGAATCTAGCATATGCATGGAACTAGCCTGGTCATCCACAGCAAAACTGTAAACCCTCCCTCCTTTCTCTTGTCATTGAGGGAAGACAAAAAACAGCACAAGGCCAGGTGCTACAACAGCTGGTTGGAAGATACCCCAAAATTATTTGATGTGGAAATTGCCACTGAGGGGGATTTTATTTAAATGGATCTCAGTGAGCAACTGCTCTGTGTGGCTTTCCCAAAGAAAGAGACTGCTGAACTGTTTGGGGTTATCCAGTCTATTCTGCCCACATAATTGGGCCTTTGAGTTAGACCTAATTGGGATAGATGCCCAAATACTTTCTGTAGTGATTGCCACAGTAAATCATTCCTGTCCTGTTTCTTGCATAGAAAGTTAGGTAAAACAATGGAAAGGTTGAAACGATTTAGAGTAATATATATGAGAGAGCATTAATCTTGCAGTCTAAGACCTGTTTTAGCAGAGAAACATAAATTGTACTGAAATCTTCCTTCTGGATTATTCCATCAATTAACAGACCTCTCTGGTGTTTCAGATGAAGAATATTTGGCTTGCAAAATCTTTTCAAAATACCTGTGCCAGCCATGATTACTGAAATGCAGAAATTGAGGGAAATTATATAAGATTTTATATATCTTTCAGAATGGCTTTGCAAGTGACTCCTAAGAGCAGTTTTTAATACCAGTGTACATTTTTATTTCAAAATGTCTTTCCAGAGCATGTTAATATGCATGAAATTCTAAAAAGCATTCAGTATCGCTTGTGAAAATGTCCTTGGCAGAGTCCTTTGGAGATTGAGTCTCTATTTCTCTTTAACCTCAAAAGGAGGCATTGTGTCTGATTCACTCCCTCGGGTTTTCTTCTATACTTATCTATTTAAAATATTTTTATGCCACCTTTCTATCTGATCAGGGTCCACGAGATGGCAAGCACAAAAACATTTAAACAATTATAAATACAGTTAAATTCATTTTAAGACACATACACTTCAGTCTCTTTAGCCAAACTTTGGTTAGAATTTTCCACCATCTTCTCTAGGTTTTTGGCATGGTTCCTGGCCTGGTAGACAAAATATTGGATCCAGTGAACTATGAATCTCTCCATTTTTTCTGTGTACTCCCCCCCCCCAAAAAAAACCCTATTCCCAAGGCTGGGAAGGGAACCCTTCAAGAGTCAGGTGCAGTATTGGGGGATGCAACTGAAACGGAACTCTACAGAAATTATGCCCTTCCTGCTTACATGTTCTTTTCCATGGGTGTTCAAGGGTAGCTGATTCTTCTTGCTGAAGCTCTGCCCCATGTTAGGTCCCACTTGATTCCCTGGCCGTCCTAACAGTTTGGGAGGGGGAGCAGGAGGTAACAGGGAGAAAGGGGAAAGTTCTTCTTCAACCCTTCTTCAACCCTTTCTGAGGCTTTTTGATTTTGCACCAATGTTCTTGAGAAATGTCACAATCTTTTACATAGAAAACTATTCAGGCTGTTGTCATGTATATATCCTGAAGTATAGATTTGATTTCAGCACAACTCCTACAATTAAACAGTTGTGATTGTTGAATCTACTCGGGGGGAGGGGTGTTATGGAAAGGTAGATAACAAAGTATGCCATAGAATATCTGCTCAGTGATAAGTTTAAGTTTTCCAGAATATGATCCTTCAGTGTTGAAGATGTGCTGTATTCCCATGACAACCATTCCAGACGTCGTGCTGCTCTATGGTTTCATGTTGCTTAGTAGAATTCAGTACAGATCATCAAGCGGAATTGTTGTTGCCTGATTTGTGGGGGTGATAATAGGTTGAAGTGCCATTGCATAATGTGACAGTGTGCAGCTCTGAATACCAAGTTTCAGCAGCAATAAATACTTGGAACAGCGAACAGCTGTCACTCAGGGCACTCTGTGATACAGCAGTCTGTTGTACAGAGACTGCTTTAAACCCCCTGTAAAGCATAAAAGAAAATAAGAGCTGAAGGAGTGTGCAGTATGGCTGTCAAGCTAGAAGTCTGAAAGATAATTAGGAGCATAAAGGAGCCCTGCTGGATCAGACCAATGGGTCAATCTAGTCTAGCATCCTGTCTCACATGGTGATCAGCCAGTACCTCTGGAGGGCCAACAGCAGGGCATAGCGTCCGAGGCCTGCCATTATGGTGCCTCTTGGCACTGGTATTTAGATGTTTACTTCCTCCTCTGGATGTGGATGTTCCCTTTAGTCATCATGGCTAGGAGCCATTGATAGACCCCTCCCTGAATCTGCCTAACTCCCTTTTAATGCCATCTATGCTAGTGGCCATAACTATATCCACTGGCAGTGAATTCCACAACCTAAACTACCTATAAAGTGTAGAACTACTTTATTTTTTCTGTACTGAATCTGTTGCCTAATGACTTCATGGGGTGCCCTAAGTTCTAGTTTTATGGGGGAGAGAAAATTCTGTCTACTTTTTCTACCCCATGTGTAATTTTATAAACCTATCATGTCCTCTTTAGTCTTTTTTGTAACTGAAAAGTCCAAGAAACTGAAAAGTCCAAGACGTTTTAGCTTTTCCCCATGGGAAATGTGCTTCAGCCCCCTTAACTATCTTGGTTGCCCTCTTCTGCCCTAATATCGTTCTTGAGACATGGTGACCTGACCATTATACTGTATTCTAAATAAGGGTGTATCATAGATCTCTACAAGGGCATTACAATAGTGGCTCTTTTAATCTCATTTCCTTTCCTAATAAACCCCAGGAGTTCACCTCTGTTTAATCCAGTTCTTCAGATACTCTTCCCCAAAATGTATCTCATTCAGTTTTTCTGCCATTTCCCAGTCTTTCTCAAGTAATTATTTTGTTCCTTTGTCATCCAAGGGCCCAACTGCTTCCCTGGCTGATTTCCTGCTCTTATATATTTGAAGAAATGCTTATTACTAATCCACTCAAATCTTTTCTTTTTATTCCCCCCCCCTTTTTGTTCACCTTATTGTAAAAGTTATCTGTTCAGTTGCACCTCTCAAGAAGCCTTCCACTCTATATGAGGTAGGAAGGGGCAGAACTTGTGTGAACAGCAATAAGTTGCATGAATTCATGTCGCGAAAAGCCTCTGTGTTGTCTGAAACAGCAACAGACTGCAACTGAGAGTATTTTTGACATAATTTGGGAGGTGGGAAGAAATGCATTTTTTCTATGGAGGTTTGAAATGAGCAAAACCTTCACTCTGAGATTTAAAGGGTTTTTTTTTTCCCCTCTGGGCAGAGAATAGGAGGGAAGGGGGGAAGTCAGTTCAGTTGCTTTCCAGACTTATCTCAGCCCACCTTCATACAAATGCTAATAGGTCTAGACAATGGGATGGTTAGGCTCCCCCCCACCTTAGAGCAGGGATCAGAGACTTGGAGGTGTTAGGTACTAGAGAGTCTTCAGGAAGAAATTCCTGAACAATCTCTAGGAAAAGCTTCTATGACCTGGTCTGACCTGGCCAGTGGGTGGAGAAAAGAGATCTCCTGGAAGCAAGGAGGTAGGTCTGTTTTGTGCTGATTCCATCAGAGCAGACAGAACTTTTAACTGAGGTCTTATTCAATCTGGTGCTGTGCTCAGATTATGTTTGTGGACATTTTCTTTTTAACAAATACTTTATGATTGTTGGTGCTGGTAGTGGCTCTCTGTACCATATAAACCTCCACCATCTTGGACAGGCTATTTTAAAAGGAGCACCAGGGGGAAGGCAGTTGGTAAGTGGCTATTCCTCCAGGGGTGCACAAGGCAGTAAACAGTCCCCATGGTGGCCAGGCACTGGGTAGCAGGAGACACAGAGGCAAGGCCTCAGAACTTGGAAGGGAAGCTGGGAGTCTTGACCCTCCCAGCAGGCAGTTCCTTATAAGGTCAGGTGGTGGCAGTGGTTTCCCAAGAAGGAAAAGTATCTCCAGGTGTTGGGAAAACCTTGGAGAAGGCAGGGTGGAACAGTGCCTGCAGGCTCGAGCAGACTCATTCCATCACAGGCGGTAACCCCTCAAATAGATATCTATTCCATGATATTTACTGGGACAGAAAACATACAGTGCTATAAATTGAACAGTAAAAGATGCATTTAAAGTTCACCCTCCTACAGAAGTACTTATAAATAGAAACAAGTGTACATGCTTATTGCAATATCTATGGAGGATTTTTTTTAAATCTTGGTCATCTATAAATAAAATACTAACTTATCCTGGAGGACTAACAAAGTGGAACCATTGAAGTCAGTTGGTTCTACTTGATAGTACCCTCCTAAACAAAATGGCAGAAGAGCAAGGTCTGTCTGTAAGATATGGCTTGGCATTACTATGGTCTGCCTACAGTATCCAATTGCAAATTCTGGATTATCTTCCTGGTGGAAAGGGAGAGTAAATTCAGTATTTATATGTAATGTAAACTTAAAATATAAAATTGCTGGATCAAATATCTTGAAAAATCTATGAAATACATTTAGAATTTAATTGCTCAGAGATGCTATGTTTTTATAATTAGTGTCTGTGTGGTTACTTTCTTATATTTTAAGCAGAAAAATTATGTGTTTGCTCTTGATCTTACCAAGCTTATGCAGTAGCAGTAATTTTAGTCCATTGCAAACTTGGAAGTAAATTTAATGGCAATAATTCTAGCTAGCTATGCAGTCTTAATATTCCTTGTAAGGGAAAATAAATATGTCATGAGTAGTTGGGACCGTTTTAAAATTATACCCGCCCAATAAAATTAGGAGTTATTTTGCAAACTCACCTTAAGCTGTCCTTTTCTTTCAGGCCAGTGCACTATTACTCGGACTTATCTTTTTCTTCATAAATTTTGGTTCTTCAGTGCTGCATATTACTTTGGCAATTGGGCTTTTATTGCAGTAAGTAATCTTATTTTGTCAGTCATTATGATCCTTTACAGGGTTGTTTTAACATAATTGCTATTATCATCATTGCATCACTGCAAGTGCTATCCCACTCTAAATCTGTTACTTCCATATTCATCACAGCTTATAAAAAATAATGGATTATACTGATTTTAAATTCACAGGTCTTCTTAATTGGATTAATTGTGTCATGCTGCAAAGGAAAGAAATCTGTCATTGAAGGTGATGTGGATGAAGATGATTCAGATATAAGTGATGATGAACCCTCTCTCTATTATGGCTGACAGACCTGAGTCCTGAAGGTTAACGCATGCTATTTAAAACTGTGAAAATGCCATTTTGGTTTCAACTTTTCCCTTGAAAAAAGGGGACAGGTGATGTGAAACAGGATTGAAAGATGGAATCTGAGTTCATATTGTATTATAATTAAGCTAATGTGTACATAACCACAAGAGCAGATTTTATAAAGGAATGATTAAAACTACTATTTTTGAGTATGCACTCTGATACTGTGATGTGTCGTCTAATTTAGTTGCCTTTCTGTTGCTAATCTTTTAGTTTTTAAAAATTCCTTTATGCCTGATTGACAATGTTGAAATGGTACAGTGAATCTGAAATTTATTAAAATATTCCATTGCTTGTTAACATAAAGAGTTAGCATCTACAACATACATTATCATAGCTTTAATAAAGTTTAGTTGTCCAGAAATGTTGGGTTGTTTGATTTCAGTGCTTAATTATATTGAAAACACTGGGGCAGTTCACAACAACTTGACTTGTGGTAAGATTGGAGCCAGGTCTTCAGCTTGCATGCTCTCCCTACTGTCTAGCTGCTGATAAATCTTAATTATACTGGGAGATCTCTACAAATCTTCCCTGGTCCTATGATATAGAATGCTTCTATAGCCAGACTAGGGAGGCTTCGCATTCAAATAAGGAGATTTCCAGGTGTAGCTGTTAAACTTGGGGGGGGGGAGAGCCATCTCCGAACAGTACTGCTCTCCCGCAGGGCATGGTGAAATTAGGAGAGAGCAACATAGGTATTTTCTGTCCCTATGTACCTTCTTGCCAAACAGGTTCTCTGTCAACCAAGCAATACAGAAAAGCCACAACTTCATTCTTCATGTAATTTGGGATCTACTGTGTTTCTAGTGTCTAAACCAACAATGTGTGTGGCAGTACTGTTCTTGCTTTTTTAAAAAAATAGGTTCAGTATTAATCACCAAGGTTAATTACTGTTGGATAGTCTGTATTTCTCAATTTACTGTGACACATTTTGAAGTGATTTTTAAATCAATATTTTGTCATTTTGTTGAGTTGTAGCTAAATACAGAGCATAAAAATTTAAATCATGCATAGAAGTCATTTCTGTCCAATTTTGTAAAATAAATTAATCTTGTCTAAATGCAACTTTGAGGCATTTTTGTAACCAGAAACCAGTTATTTAATCCTCTGACCTTTAAACTTTACTGATGAATTTAACTGCTGCTTCTTTAGTTCAAATCTACTGGTTAAACAAAATTAACACTTGTGAATGACGATGTCCAGTCTGCCACAGTTTTGTATATTGAATCCATGAATTATTTTGGTTGTGTTTAAGGCTGGCTATTGCATCTTAATTATATTTAATCTGCTCTAGTTTCTGGATTTCTAGTTTTTAGAAGTTAGGGTTTTTTTTCCCCAAAAGAAAGCAGGATGATGAAAAGCTAGGTTTCGCATACCTGGGCTGGGGTGAGCTTAGGAAATCTGCTGCCACTTCAACAATATTCTTACTCTAGTATATTAAAGTGTTCTCATTTTGCTACATCACTGCCCTCATCTGATTTTGTTGTGTTGACTTGCTTAAGTCACTTTGCCAGGAATTAAAAGCAGGGGGTGCGGTTGTGGGCCTGGCAAGTACTACTAGAGACCAACTGGTATATTTGTCACTGACTTCAAACAATGAACCATCTTAATGCTGCTCTTTATGGCATGACTTGCAACTTCATCAGTGAGTATTTAAAGATGTTTTATTCCGAAAGGCACGTATCAGTATATGGAGCTCTGTACAAGCTTGTATACAGACTGATCCATTCATTTCAGAAGAAAAACCTTATCCACTTGCATGTTCCTTTTAGTCTATACAGTCAAGAACACAATCCATGTAATACATTTTATTAGTAGGACCACCCAAAATGACACAAAGCAGTGTGCAGTCTTTCAATTTCAGCAGCATTCTTCATCAGGCAGGATATTACAAAAAGGAAGGGGTTAGTGGGAAAAATGCAGATGTCTCAGACCATGAATTTAGGACTGGCTCAGGTCAGGATCCTATGCCTAATGCTGAACAGACATGCAGATTTAAAATAGTGGGGGTGTTTAGTTGCACCCCTGCCATTCTGGGAGTAAGAAATAATGGACAACTTGGAAGGGAAGAATAAAGGTAAAATACTCTCCACTGAATAAAGGTAAAATAGTCAGTAGCTCTCTAATGCCTGGTGAGATTTACAGATCCCTTGGAGGTTGAGATGAAAGGAATTAATTTTGTCAACTGTGCTAACTGAAGAAATCACTATTAATTGTGCTAACAATTCTGTTAATACAATTACTGCCAATTAGAGCTATTGGGTCTATTGCTGCTCTTTGGTTCAACAAGGAGAAACCATTTGTCACTATTTGCACCCCTGGGTTTCTGGGAGTACCTTGACCCTATTTTAAATCTGTGTGCCTTGGCAGGACGCTGACATGAACAGGTCATAAGATCTGAGACATCTCTCCCCCCACCACCATTTTTTATAACATGCAGGCTTATGATTAGTTCTGGTGAAGATGGAAGCTTGCACACTATTTTGAATCTCCTAATAATAGTTGTTGATGTGGGTAGTGTTTTTTTGTTTGTTTTGGATTTTACTTTTTTGGCTGATGTGGCTGCAGACAACAACTAGGGTATGTCTGTTCAAATTAGTGGGAAGCATGCTTGTGCATCAGAACTTCTGGGTTCTGTCATTTTGGGGTGTAATAAATTATGTAGCTCCTTAACATACTGAATGCCATTATCTGTTTCCTGGGCTGTTTTTTTTTTTTTTCTCATTTTCTATCTTGTGTAAAGCTTAATTAACATTTATCTGAGTTACTCAGATTTTGAATAGGACCTTTTTGGTTAATTTCTTCCACTTTGCCACAGTGATGGTATTTGGCTATACCCCTTAGAACCCTGTACATTCTTCCGTTTGCTGAAAATCACAGCTTTCTTCAAATGATTCCCCCTCCCCTTCAAATACAGTTTGACAGCAGTAAAAGTAAAGCAAACCATGGACATCTGCTGAAATGTAATCAAAGCACAACTTGCTAGAAGCTTTAAAAGATTTCAGGGTTTTTGCAAGCTGTGAATTTTGAGAAACTTTCTAACTTCATTAATTTTTCTCACAGTGGGAAGTGACTGGAAGTTACTTTCTCTCATGGGATTATATATGGTTAGTTGTGTGCCATAGTAAAAGTTAATTCTTTAAAGTGAACTTAAAATGTTTCGTTTAGTTGACCCCAACATTATAAGCACAGTGAGTGAGATCCAATGGAAACATGCATGGAAGGAGCTGGCAAAGAGCTTTCTCCGCCTTTTCCCCCAACCAGTCTGCTGCTTATCTTAAAAATCTTCTCAGAAGATTGGGGAAGCATCACAAATAAGACACACAGCAACATAGGGTTCTGCAGCAACATGCAAGAATCATGTACAGTTGCCTCTTCCTTTGGCCATGCAGAGAAGGTAATGAAAGGTCCAGTCCACCATTTCCGTCTGCAAGCTTTTCCACTGTATCTAGCACAACTGGCATAAACTTTTATCCCGAAGAGCTGATGTAATGACTTGAAGATAAGCATGAGAGTGAATTAGGACAATGGGAGGTGGAATTAGCATCAGAGTCAGAATTTAAATACTGTCCAGATCATTCTTTTTTTTCTTTTTCACATTGGTAAGGAAGGGTTTCTGAAACTTCCTCTCCAGTTATGTATGTAGGAACAATAGGGTTGTTCCTTATAGTACCACTGTACTGAGCAAAGTTTATTCATTTATTAAAATATTTATATCCCACTTCCATCTTGGCTCAATATCAAGAGATTTGCCCTTTAAACCTAATGAACGTTCCCCCCCCCCATCTTATACCGAGGTCTATCAGGGAGAGAAAAAAACTCACTTCAAGGCTTTTCTGCTAGCAAAGTAGGCAGTTTTATTTAAAAATGAATTTATTCTGATACCAGCCAGTGCACCAACAAACTGGCATCAAAAGGTGCCCCATCGAAGGCCGGGAGTGGGAGCCCAGAGCCCATACCACCACGACCCAGGCACAGGACCTCCATCTTCGCCGGGTTCAGCTTCAGCCGGCTCAGCCTGAGCCACCCAGCCACAGCTTGTAGGGCCCGGTGAAGATCTTCTGGATCAGAGTCCAACTGGCGGCCCAATATCAGATAGAGCTGGGTGTCATCTGCATATTGATGACACCCAAGCCCGTACCTCCGGACAATCTGGGCAAGGGGGCACATACATATGTTAAATAGCATCGGGGAGAGTACTGCCCCTTGAGGCACTCCACATTCCAGCAGGTGCCTCCGGGACTGCTGCTCCCCTAGCCCAATCCTCTGTCCCCGACCTTGGAGAAAAGAGGCAAGCCATTGAAGGGCGAACCCCTGAATCCCCACGTCGGCAAGGTGGTGGATCAGCAGCTGGTGGTCGACAGTATCAAATGCGGCCAACAGATCTAACAACAACAGCGCCGCCACACCGCCTCGATTCAGATGTCTACGGAGGTCGTCAGTAAGGGCAACCAGCGCTGTCTCCGTCCCATACCCCGGGCAGAAACCAGACTGGAATGGATCGAGGCCGGAAGCGTCATCTAGAAAGCCCTGTAGCTGAGTCGCCACTGCCCTCTCGATCAGTTTGCCCAAATAGGGCAAATTGGACACTGGCCGATAGCTGGCCAATTCGGCCGGGTCCAGAGTTGGCTTTTTCAGGAGAGGGCAGACCATCACTTCCTTGAGTGCCTCGGGGAACCGCCCCTCCAAGAGGGACTTGTTGACAATCCCCCTCAAGGGACCTCGAAACCCCTCGTGGCCCGCTTTGATGAGCCAAGAGGGGCACGGATCAAAGCTGCAAGTGGTTGGACGCACAGATACAAGCAATCTATCAACTTCCTCCAGGCTGAGCCGGTCAAAGCCCTCTAAACCCGGCGAAGCCGTGCAAGGGGCCTCAAGTTCACTCACTGTATCAATTGTGGCAGGGAGGTCGCGGTGGAGCATCAAGACTTTATCCGCGAAATAGCTCGCAAAGGCCTCACAGCCAATATCCAATTCCCTACTGTTTTGTCTGCCCTGTGGCAGAGTTGTCAATGACTGAATCGTTCCAAATAATTGGGCCGGGTGTGAGCTAGCGGATGCAACCCTAGCTGCATAGAAATCTCTCTTCGCATCCTTGACTGCCATCTCATAGGATCTCATAAACGTCCTATAAGATGCTCTTGTAACCTCGTCGCAAATTCGACGCCACCGTCTCTCTAACCGTCTAAGCTCCTATTTCATAAGCCGCAGCCCCTGGGTATACCAGGGGGCCATCTTAGAGCAAGCGCACAGAGGGTGCCGGGGAGTGATCTCGTCGATGGCCGTAGAAAGAAGGCTATGCCAGTCATCCACAAGCTCATCCAACGAGCCACCAGGGGGCATCGGATCCCGCAGAGCCATCTGAAGACGCATTGGGTCTATTAGACTCCGTGGGTGAGCTAAAATCCGCTCCCCACCTAAACAGGGTCGGGGCAGGACATTTGCACGAGCCTTCAGGGCATGGTGGTCCGACCATGGTACCGCTTTCACAGTAATCCGGTCCACCATAGTCCCCGCAGCAAAGATCAGATCGAGCGTATGCCCAGCCTGATGCGTGGGGGTCGATACCCATTGGGAGAGTCCCAGTGACGCCATGGACATCACAAGGTCCGTAGCCCAACTAGAGACCACGTCATCGGCATGGACGTTGAAGTCACCCAAGACTAAAAACCTAGGGTGCTCCAGCGCCCAACCTGATACGGCCTCCAGTAGGGACGGCTGATTGCCACTTCAGGGGTCAGGAAGCAATTTTTCTCCAGAACATTTTGGCCAGAGATCCTGAAGGGTTTTTGTCATCTGGGCATGGAACAGCAGTCACTGTGGGTGTAAAGGTGGGGGGATTTGTGAATTTCCTGCTTTGTGCAGGGGGTTGGACTAGATGACCCCGGAGGTCCCTTCCAACTCTATGATTCTAACCCAAGTCTCCCAAATCCTATTTTGGCACTCTAACCACTGTGGCACGCTGGCTTAGAGCATATGCTAATCTGATCAATGAGTCAGGCAGGCATTTCACGTGCCTCCATTCAACGTGCTGTTCTCCCAGAGGAGGAACAGGTAAGGCTATACTCACAATAAGAGAGATTTCTTAGGAAATGGGTACTGAAGTACTCGGCCATTCCTGATACTTCAAAATTAAGATTACCTCTGAGTAGCCGCTGCAAAAGCTGTATTGTGAACGTGGCAAAGTTATGTTTTGCTGTGATTTTTAATTCTTAATTTTTTGTTTCATAGTGTATGGTCTATGGGCTGTTAAACTCAAATAAACTTGACTTGCCCTGGGTCAGGCAGGCTTTCAGGGCAGGTGGATTTTGATATATGGGATCGTTCAAACAATTGCTTTGGGCATTCTGGGGAATAGCAGTGGCTAAAGATGAGAACTGAGTATACCATTTTTTAAAGACATGGCTTCCTAAGATCATATGTTAATGTTTCAATGCTGGTTTTCCTAGTTGCATCTGTTTTTCTGCTCTTTGGTATAGCCTTTAACTTTTTTTAGTAAGAATGTTTTATTCAGGCTTGCGAAGAGCTGTGCATGAACCTTTTTTTTTATTCAGCTTTCTGCAGATTAGCTAGTGACCTCTGAGAATGCTCTTTGGTTCTCATCAATTTGGAATAAAAAAGAATCACAAAGTGTAGTTACCATGGTGATGAATTCACTTGGATTTCTGTAGATCTGCTTACATGTGTAGAAATCAAGCCAAATTGCTGTTCTGAAATTGGCTTTCAGTGACCATTTACTGAGGGCATCTCCATTAAAAAGAAAAACATGGATTGAAACAAGATATGGTTTAGCATCAGAGGACAGTGTTCAGTTTATTGGGGCTGGGGCTACTGTTTTAGACTCTGGGGTGTGTGAGCCAGCCTCTGTTCATGCCCCCATGTCCACGCTGCCTCAGCGTCTGTACCATGTCTCTCTGTGGCTATGTGCCTGGCTGAGAGGATGCCTCTTCAGCCAGCTGCCTGTCTGCCTGCTCCATCCCTTCAGGAATATGTTTTAGCATGTAACAGCACTGTGATGGCCAGTTTTATTCACAGGTATCACATGCACACGTATACATGCAGCATATTATTAAGGATTTAAGCATTTAGCGCTCAGCAGCTTCAGCATATTCTGAAAAGCTATTTTGGTTTGGTTTGGGGGTTTTTAAGCTTGCTGGAGAGTCTCCTGATTAAATGGGACCCAATGCAGCTTACAGCAAGGTTAAAGCCATCACAGAACAATAAAAGCAATCCACATGATAGTGCCATGTGAGTAAAAGTGGGTGGAAAGGGTGCTCATAGTGTGTGTGGGGGGGAGTCCTCCACCCCTCATATACCCATCCCTGGGCACCAAACCCATCTTCTGGCCCTCTGGAACCCAGCCCTAGCAGGGAGTCACCTGGGGTCTCAGAGCTTCTTTTCCCTGGTGGGTTCCTGGGGCCCTCCACAGAGGCAACAGAGTTGTTAGCACTGCCCAGACACCAGCAGTTGCTAACACTCTTTGGGGCGGAGGAATCTGACAGCAGTGATTCAGAAGGGAGGGAACCATCCTCCCCTTTCCACATCACAAATCCCTGTTGCTGCTCCTGCCTTGAGTACACCCCTCTGTGGCCCCTCCCAGCCCAGTGCCAGAAAGCAGCTGTGACTCCCACCTTCTCCAATCCTGGGGCCACAGTTTGGAAACATTTCTGCACCCTCCCCAGTGACCTCTGTGTGGCAGAGTGCCAGCTGTGCTACGCCCAGGGGCAGAAACCCCCAACACTTGCCCTCCTCCACCCCATGTCTCTGTTCACGCCAGATTTTATACCCTCCCACCCCTTCTGATTGTGAACATCTCTATGTGTCATGAAGGTGAAAGTGGGTGCAAAAAGTGCTCATAGTGGGGGGGGGGGAGACACACTCACACCCAACCTTTTCTCACTGAAATTCCCGCACTGAGAAAACCCATCATACCCCCCTTTACTTTTACCCGCCAAAGAAAATCTCCCTCACTCAACATCTACTTCATGTAACAACATCTACCTCATGGAACAACATCCACCTCAGCAAACATCTTCCTCAACAAACATCTGCCTATACAACGGGACACCTGATTGACTCCCCCTTTCCATTGCATTTGTACAATTCACAACAGGTCATCTCTTATCTGTACAATGTGTTCCACTAATGGTGAATAACCAGAAATGTCACCCAGGGGTGAGCTGTAACCAGAAGATCTATGTGTTTGGGCCTAAGGGAGCGTGGGAGGGCTGTGGGCACGCCTTGCTGGGTTCCAGTGCTTTTCCAAAGGTCTCTGCCATGGTGCCATGGAGTTATTTTGGGGAGCCGCTGTCAAAACTCTGGGCATGTCTGCTGTGACAGATATCACCCTACAACTACCTGAAAACTACCTGGAAACCCCCCTGAAAACATCTAAACATCTAAAGAAAACCACCTGAACACACCTAAAGAACACCTGGAAACATCAAGGGGGGGTTCTAATGAAAAAACAAACTTGAAAGTTGCAGTTTGGCAGTTGAGACTGTCAGTTGGTTTTAGTCGGTTGGTTCTGTGCCAGGGGACTGAGAAGTGGTGTGGAACATCTCTGAGTCCGAGAAGCAAATGAGCCTTCTCTACAGATTCCCATATTAAGGGAACCTGAGAAGAGCCAAACATACTTCAGTACTACTAAAATCTAATCTAATCTTTCAATTTATTGATCGCTCAATCCTTGAAGAGCTACTGGCTCTGAGCAATTTACACTTACTCATTTCACAAGGGACTAACATAGCACACGTTTTGCAGCCGACG
>NW_015173142.1:416891-424609 GCF_001447785.1 Gekko japonicus | reverse complement strand
AACCAGAGGATAAATCCCCTGTGCCACCACTACAGTGAAATCTAAGGAGTCTTAAAAGGAAAATAGACTCCTTTTGGGTTAAACAAACGATTACGTGCCTCTCACTTAGGATCTATACCCTGCTTGAGAGAAAGAGTCGGATTTAGTGGATGAAGTGCGTGCCAGGATGGTTTAGTGGACTAGTGGGGGTCCAGAAACCAAGGCACAGCAAAGGTATTTCTCTGTGGAGGTGGAGAGTACCTGAGAGATCCCTAAGAAAGCCAGCAATCTAGAACAGCACCAGGGTTGAGTTCAGAGAGAGGGTGTTTTGTACTGTTGTTGCCCTGCAAGGCACTTAATGTGCTCTTATGGACTATAACTCAAAGGTAATAAAAATGGACTATGCAAAGATATGATTAAGGGACTGTATTGCAAGGTGACCCAATATGATGCCAGTTGAGACTGCACACCTGAGAGAAGAAAACCTTCCTTTGTGTTGCTGTTCCAGTGGTCCTCCGAGGTTACCTGCCCTCTTACCTGATGTGAGATGGACCAGTTCCTTAGCCTGCATAACACCATGCCATGCCCAAACACGAGGACAGAAAGCTCCAAACGCCATTAGGAGCTCCATCTGATACACGCAGGCAACCCTCTCCCCCCCTCCTCTAGTTACCTGCAACTCTTCACGTAATCAAGAGGCTCTCCCTGTGGTTGTGTAATGTATCCATCTCAGACCTTGCTTGGCAACTAATCGGTCGCCCATCAATGACCCAGCTAGGGCCATCAAGAGACAGTAGCCCTAGCCCGATGATTCAGTCACTCTTCATCCAGGTGCCAGTCCCCAGACCAAGTTACTAGCTCTCAATATTGACCACCCCCTAGCTCTCCTCCCCCTTTCCTTCTAACCAATAGTATGTTTTATGGGACAGACTAACAGGAGGTGTCACAAGGGGATGTGGCCAGCCTTGCCTGCCCCTCCCCACCACATTATAAATGGTGCTACCCGACCACATGGTCTCTCTCTCTACTATGACCCCTATCTAAGCTTTATACCTCTCCCGTCCAGCTTGCTATCCCAATACCCTCCTTCCATCTTTGACCCTAGGTCTGCGCATCCAGAGTCCCGCGTGTTCCCTGCCGGTTCAGGACATGTGCTTCTTATTTCTAATTTCCCCCCCCACACCTTCCATTGGAACATTTCATTCAGTGAGGACAGGTAACTATTGCCCAACCAACGAATATCCTGCTAATGCAAATGTGCTTATTATCTTATCTTTATTTCCTGGAATCTGTCTAAGTGTGTGCGTGCTTGTGTATTGTTTGAATGATATATCTCCTCCAGTAAAAGACATTATATTCTACTGATTACAGTCTCCGTGTCTGTTTTGGTAAATACTGTAAAGGTGGGACCTCTGTATACAACGGTGTTCGCTCCCTAATTTGCCTATTGCCAATTAATAATCATAACTTCCCCAATATTGATTAAGAAATCAAGGCAATTTGGCTAACACTGTATCATTTGAAGTGACTGATTATAAAGGAACTAACCTAAAGCTGAAATATACCATCTGCAACTACATATCCACAAGCATCAAATTTTTCCCTTGTACATATATTCTCTGCCCTTGTTAATAAAACTTCAGTTGGTTTTACTGTTCCAAGTTGCATGTGCCTCAGTGTCTGACAGTATCTGACAAAGTTAAACAGTAAGCTTCATCCTATAAAAAGGTAGTGTTCATGAAAAGCCCCAGAGACAATAAGTGGCTTGATCTGTGACAGAAGGACGAACTGTGTGGGTTCCTGGGTTGACAGAGACTGGCAGACAGTGTCAGTGGGAAAAAAGACTGCTGCAGCCTGAGAAAGGTTAAAGGAACCAAACCCCTACATACTCAGAAATAAGGGGGTTCGTCACATCTGCCTATTCATTTCCCTCAGAACCTGTCTTTGGAGACTTGGGGGAAGCCCAACTAATGTTTTTCCATTCCTTTGCAAAGCAGAAGAATACACCCTGGTTGATGGGTATGCTCTGGACCTGTGTATTTCAGTGAGGGGGGGGCTGTGAGAGTGGTGGGCATGCTTCCCTTGCTTTTCTTGTATGGCTATGGTGCTCGCCAAGCTGTCGTGGGGTTACTTTGTGGGAGCCCCTGTTGAAACTGGGGATGTCTGCCTTTCTGTCATTCAAAATCTTGGGGACTTGGAGATGGCCTGGCCAACTTGACGTGTTTCCATTCCTCTGCAGAGTAAATGAATAGACCCCAGTTGCTAGGTGTGCTCTGGACCTGTGTGTTTCAACCTGGGGGGGGGCTGTGAGAGTTGTGGGCACACTTCCCTTGCTTGTCTTGTGTAGCTAGGGTGCCCACCAAGCTGTCATGGGGTTACTTTTGGGAGCCTCTGTCAAAACTGGGGGTGCCTGCCTTTCTGTCCTTCAGAACCTGCCTTTGGAGAGTTGGGGGGCTGCAAGCATAGGGAGGATGCTTGCCTTGCTTCCAGTGTCTGGCTGGGGGAGGGTCTGCCAAGGTGAATTTTCCCTGTGAGTTTGGTGTCACTGGCTTGTTCCTGAGCCGGTCATTAAAGAGCAGTTTGGTGTAGTGGTTAAGGGCAGCAGGATTCAAATCTGGAGAACTGGGTTTGATTCCCCACTCCTCCACATGAAGCCTGTTGAGTGACCTTGGGTCAGTCAGAGCTCTCTCTGCCCCACCTACCTCACAGGGTGTCTGTTGTGGGGAGAGGAAGCGAAGGTGATTGTAAGCCGCTCCAAGACTTCTTCAGGTAGTGAAGGGCAGGGGGGCTATAAACCCTCCTCCTCCTCCTATAACTGCAGCTGTCTTTTCCAGAGAGAGCACTGGGAAGGCTTTTTTGGGTGTCCCATAACTGAGACCCCAAAATGTAATCTGCCCCCAACTTGGAGAGATTGTAGAGGAGTGGGCAGCAGGGTGAGCTTGCAGGGGATCTATTCTATATACTTTTGAACTTGTGCCTGACATTTCCCCCAAGCACTTTTTAGAGGGCACCTTCTTCGGGGGGGGGGGTCATAACTTGGACCCCATGCACATACCTTGGAGGGCATGTAGAGGAGCATCAGGTGGAGGTCCCCTGCATGTATGATGTCTTTAGCATGCACATGGTCCATTCTATACACTACTGAATCTATAAACTACTACTATGTCCCCTGAAAGCACTTTCCTTGGGGGCACCTTTGGGGTGGCATAACTTGGACCCCGTAAACCCAATCCTCACCAAACATGGAGTTCAGGTAGAGAAGAGTCAGACAGAGATCCCCTGCACATTTGGTACCTCTAGCATGCTGTGGGGGGGGTAATTCTACCACATCACGAACAACGTGAACCAAACTGGTTCATTTGGCACCAAAAATTTCATGATGGTTCGTAGTTTGTGAACTAGGCACACCAAGAACCCCAAACTGAACCACATTTTTACAGTTCATGCCAATCGCTAGCTAAAATTGAAGGGAGTTAGGAGGTGGGTCTTGTGGAAGGTATTTTGGAGGAAGCTTTACATATCCCCCCCCCTCCAATATATTCTGCTAGACTAACCTGAATTGGTTTTATCACTCTGATGAAAGAACCTTTTCTGGCTCTAAAATACAATAATATTTTTGAATATAAATGTATAATACAGTACATGTTCATCGGGCTGGAGGCTATTGTTTCAGTTTGTTCTTTCTCTATCAAAGTGTTCTCTGCCTTTGAACAAACTTACTACTTTATTTGAATAACTAGAACTCTCTAGTTATCGCCTTTCTCATGCTACTTAGGCCCTAGAATTGCCTCCAGGTGGGGCCTGGTATTCTCCTAGAATTTCAACTGATCTAAAGTTATGAAATCCTGTTCTTTTTCCTTTCGATACATAGAAGGTAAAATGTACAAATTGTTTTTGACCTGATGGCCTTGGAAGGAATGAAAGAGAGGGGAGCTGCAAAACAGCTCTAGATCTCTTGTGTCAAGACTGTTAACCACTTACTTTGTGAGGAAATTTAATGTTCATTTTCTCTAGGCTACTGCCTTTTCTCCCTTGTGTATCGTTTTCTTTCTTGTTGGCTTTTCCATACCTATTTAACATAAGGTGGTAGCAAGTGAGACCACTGGGCAGAAATTAACATATACTTTTTCTTTAAGTGGATGCTGCTATAGTACTGTTAGTAGCATAAAGGCTACACAGGAAGTTACGACTCTAGTACAAGTAGGTGTTGGATCCAGCCCCAAAACCACACAAGGATCCTGGCTCTTCTATTGGTGGGTCTTCACTGATAGAACAGATAGAAGAGAACAATTTCATTCCCTCCCTATGACAGTCTCTCAGCTCATGTGCCTATTACTCCATATAATTCCCCCAGGGACAGAAATGCCTACTGGGGCAAGGGGAAGGCCAGGAAGATTGATGATAGTCTGTAACTTCCCATGATGGCTCACAGGATCTAATCCCTTGTCCAGGGGGTAGGCATGGGAGACAGAAATCACTTAAACATTTCATTCCAGATATGATGTATGGTTATACAGAAGTCTGCTCCTGAACTAAAAGTAGCAAGCTAGATATGTTTACTCTTTGTGTGAATTTATAGCAGAGACAGCATGGTATAGTGGTTAGCGTGTCAGACTAGAAGATGGGAGATGGAGGTTCAGATTCCCATTCTGCCTTGGAAGCTTGCTGGGTGAGCTGGGGCCAGTCAATCTTCCTTAGCCTAGCCCACCTCACAGGGTTGTTTTTGTGAGGATACCCTAGAGGAGCGTGTTGTAAGCTGCTGTAGGTCTCCAGTGAGGAGAAAAGCAGGAAATAAGTATGTTGTGATCATTCTACACTGACACTTATTTGCAGTGTGGTCTGTTTCATTCCCTCTTTCTCACATAACTTTTGGTAAATACATTATAAAGGTTCCATCTCAGGGTTTTAACTTTATTACAAATCATTGATGCCTGTATACTAAAAAAAAAGATCATGAATAAAATGGGAACTTTTTGTAGTAATTTAGACAAACACTGGGTGGAATTACCTCTGGGGTAAGAACCAATAAGTCTTAGTAGGAGATGTGGGAACTGACTTCAAATCCCTGACTTTCACATTCAGTTTCTATCTGCAAAATGAAACTTTTTGAAGACGAATGCAGTACAGGATTGTGAAGTACTCTTCAGATTAAAAGAGCTAGGAATGTAATAAGTGAACATTGTTTGCTCTGACAACATTATAAATTGCAGGATGAAAGCTACAAAATTATGGCTATATACTTATTACATAATCATTGATAAATACAGGCCATGCCTGATCGTCATTCCATTGATTTTTCCCTGTCATGATATAACAGCAGTATGGAAGTGCTGGCTTGATGGATCAGACCAGTAGTCCATCTTAAGCCAGCATTTGTTTCCCTCTGCAGTCTACTGGCTGCCTCCAGGTGCTTCTACACAGAACATGATGATAATGGCAATGTTCAGCCTTCTGTTCCCAATATCTGAAGAATCAGAGACATATAGTTTCCAGAAGAGCACACTACATTTGTATCTCCAGTTGCATAGGCTTTCCACAAATTTCAGGAGAGGCATCATCATCATCAGGGTTACTAACCTCAAAGTGGGGCCTAGAGACCTCCAGGAATTACTAGTATGACAGATCTCCAAACTATGGAGATCAGATTCCCTGGAGGAAATGGCAGCTTCAGTGGGTAGACCCTGTGGCATCACTCTCCTCTCCCCAAAGTCCATCCTTCCCAGGCATTGCCTCGAAAGCACCAGAAACTTCCCAAGCTGGGGTTGGCAACTTTAATTTCATCATACACAGACAGATGCCATCAATATCTATTACAGCCACTTCCCAATTTGCTTAGAATATTTGGAGCCTGCAACTCACAGGGGTGCGGGCTCCTGAGGTAGCTTCTGATGTAATTAATTAAACCAACAAAAAACAGCCACGTACAATTAAACTAAAAGGCAGCAATGCAGAATGCTCAGAGCAACAGCAAAGTGGTGAAGCAAGGAGGCCATTCAGTAGTGGAGGGGGATTTCTCCATGGCTCTGGCCTTTGGCTTCTACCTCATTATAGTACATACCCTGGTGCTCGTCTTGTGTTTTCTATCCTGGGCTCTCTTGGTTTGCTGTTCATTGTCCTGGCCTTGACCTTCTTGGTCCCTCAGTCCCTTTCCCTTCTTCCTGTTACATTCCCTTCTTCCTCCTCCTTCCATAACAGCTCTGACAGAACTATGGCTTGCCCAAGGTCATCTAGCAGCTGCAAGTGGAGGAGTGAGGAATCAAACCTGGTTCTCACAGATTAGAGCCTGCGTACTTAGCCACTACACCAATTAGCTCTCTTATTGGAGATTGGCAATTGCCTGCTCATGGATGCAGGCCTACTAAACGGTGGGGCAAAGCAATCCTGACTGCAAACTCTTTCCAGAACAGACTGCCCACAAAAGGGAGCACACATACACCTTACCTGATCTGGCATGGCAAGGTGCCAGACATGGGACACATTAAGCGTATTTGGCGGCAAGGCCTTTGCATTTGAACCCAAGGAGAAAAGACAAAAACTAGATCCCAGAACCAGAGAAAGTATTTTTGTGGAATATGATTCTGGAAATAAGGGGTATAGAGTAAAAGATTCTTCCTCTTGTTACCACTGGAGTCAGATCATCTTTGTAACTTGTTTGAACAGCTTTTTCCCCATAACTGGGGAACGTGGAGGATCGGGGATATTCCATAAAGCTTCTGTGCTTCCAAGGTGAATACCGAAAACTGACACAATGTCTATTACTTTTCTAATAGGCTGGAAAACTGGGCTAAAACAAATAAAATGAAGGTCAACTGAGATAAATGTAAAGTTCTGCATTTAGGTATGCCCTTACTTGCCGAGGAAATGCTGGTTGCCACTTTGGGGTTAGGAAGCAATTGTTCTTAAGGCCAGTTTGGCCAGGGATCCTGGAGGGTTGTGGGTTGTCAGTTTTTTTGCCATCTTCTGGGCATGGAGCAGGGGTCACTGAAGGTGTGTGGGGAGGTAGTTGTGAATTTCCTGCATTGTGCAGAGGGTTAGACTAGATGACCCTGGAGGTCCCTTCCAACTCTATGATTCTATGATTCTTTAATATTGTTAACATTCCCCCCTTTTCCTTCTGATGCATATTGCGTAGACATTTTCAGTGATTTTTGCTATGCCTTACAGCTATTTTTACAAACGGTTGTTTTAAAGGGTTTGTGGATTCTTTAGTGTTCTGTAGAAAGTAACCATAATTTTTTAATGAGGACTGAGCCTTGGGATATTTGCATTCCAATGTGGCCGTCAGCCAAATTCTCCTTCATTCGTATATTAGGTCCTCTTCTGTGTTGTAGGATAAAACTTCCTTTTCCCTATGTCCCTCTCCTGTCTGCTTAGACTAGCTTCTCAGATCACAGCTCCCACATACCAGCTGCTGAAAACTGGTTTATGTAGTGGGGCTCCACGCAGAGGCCATAACATTTGTAAATCTCAGACCATATGTGCTGCTTTAATTGTACAAGTGTTATCCAACCTAATTTTTTCATGTTCCTACTGGCTGCTGTCATTGATGCATAGAGTGCCTCCAGAAAATTGTGCCAATGCATGGAGTAAGAGATTTGCAAATGCTACGGCCCCCATGAAGAACACACAGAGCATGAAGCTGGTTTTGATAGCTTCCACATGCAGGTTGTAAAGTGTGAAGAAGCCATTAAGATAGATAAACTTTGGGAGAAGGTATTGGTTAAATGTGTATTTGGACA
>NW_015173142.1:412431-416156 GCF_001447785.1 Gekko japonicus | reverse complement strand
CAGTAGTTCCCAGTAGATCAAAGGAAATTATCAGTTGTATATAGTACACTGGGTACACAATATACTTTCAAAAATAGCTACAGAACGAAAAACCTTTCCCAGCATCTCTGAGACTGTTATAATCCACAGTAGGGTCTTGAAAAAATAAAATTAACTGTAAATCCAGAAAAGTAGTGACAGATCCAATAGGTAGAGCTTTATCCATAAAAGCCCAGTAGATCAAATGAAATTATCAATTGTATATAGTACACTGGGTACACAATATACTTTCAAAAATAGCTACAGAATGAAAAACCTTTCCCAGCATCTCTGAGACTGTTATAATCCACAGTAGGATCTTGAAAAAATAAATTTAACTGTAAATCCAGAAAAGAAGTGACAGATCCATTAGCTTTATCCATAAAAGAAAAGAAAAAAATATATAATAATCCATTTAATTCATAGAAGACAAAAGGAGAATATTGTCATCCAGATGAAGGTCTTACAAAGTCTGGAAAACTCTTTAAAGGCTTTTAAATACAAACTTTCTGCTCAGTTAGCCCATAGCAGAGTTTAGCTCTTTTTCCTTTCTTTTGTTAGCTGGTTTAAAAGGGAAGGGGGAAGGATTCTTCACCCCTCTGTCTTTATAGTTCCAAGTCTAAAGGGGCTTAGTCTGTAGGGAGTCTCTGATGTTGTTGCAAACAGGTGTACTCACGGTGTAGATCTTCTTCAGCAGTTTAGGTGATGTTCCTGCTTCTCTCCCCTCACCCGGGAAGTCATGACTTCACGTCCATAGCTGTCATGGACATCCTCGAGCAGCTACTGCATCAGGATGATCCAGACCCTCACACACTCGTCACCACTTGCAGGGCGTCCAGATCGAGTCCCCTGCACTAAGCTCCTCTTCAGGGAGCTCAGTGGAGTCTGGGTAGCCTGAACTCTGCTAAAAGAGCAGTTGATCCAGCGGCTTCACGGGAGAGATTCCTGAGAGCCGAGTGTCTGCGTTGCACCGAAACCCAGAAACCATGAGGGCTGCTCTTTTTACAAACCCTTTGTTATCTCCATCCAGGGCAGCTGACTCATGTTCTCCAGGAGTGTCTTTGTAAAACAGGCCCGCAGAGAACTGCATTGATAGGGTGTCATCGCTATAATTAAGGACAGCTTCTATAAAGGCCCTGTATGGGTAGCAATTGTTACTCTGGCTTATGAGCCGGTCTCCCACATCCAGCTGGCTAAAGATGGAGGCAATTGGGTAATTCACCAGACTTACTCTCGCATTTCTGACGAGGTTTGTCCCATCTTCTTTGATGATTTTGCAGCACAGGTAAAGAAGTTACAATCCATGTAATCTTCACCAATTCCAGCGATGAAGAAGTCAGGTGGAGCTGTTTCTGACAAGGCAGCCAGGGGTGGGACTTCAATATATAGGCATCCCTCAATGCTAGTTTGCATTGGAGCTATTTGGAATAGGTTTCGTTCAGATTTGGTGCATTCTTCTGATCTGTTGTGAATAAAAGCCATTGCTGTTTCTAGAATATATCTCCTGGGCTCGGAGGACATCTTCCTGCCCTTCTTTTTGCCTTCCGCTTCTGAGGTGGATGGCACTTCACAGTTTTTCTTTTAAGGGGCTGTGGGGAGCCAGTTAGTTGCCCACATGATGCCTTTCTTTTAACCCCTTGCTGCCTTTTAAGGTACATGAAGCCTGACCCCCTCTTGCGGCACAGGTGGCCTCACTTTATCCAGAACAGCTGCAGAAACATGCCCTACTACATCTTTAGCAATATTTCAGGCTGTGGTTTTCACATGGGGCCTTTATGATTTCAAATCCCCTTCTCAAAAGAGGGACGGCATTTTGGAAAAGGCTCAGAATATGCCCCCACCTCTTCCCGATACATAACTGGGGCTCCATGGTAACCAGGAAGAGCAAAACCGGCTTAGTTCTTGTAGTAATTTCTATAGAGGTCTGGATCGCCATAGCTTTTTAAGATGACTATCCTTGTATGTTTAGCAGACCAGGGCTTTCTGAGGAACAAAGTGAAGCTTCACAATCACCTTACCGAAACGAAATGGCACATTCTTGTTCTGGTGACTCTTAATTTCAATAGCGATGGCGTCTATGTGATGCTTATTCACGGGGATATAATGAGGCTTGTCATAGATGCTACTGATACGGTCGCCAGTCTCCCCACGCACAGGGATACAGTGCAGTTAATGGCACATATGCATCAACCACAATTTGGTGCACCACAATGTCTGTGTAAATGTACAAAGTGTTGAATCCCCCTGTGATGTCTGCTGTGAAGAGTATTTTTTTGGCTGCCTGATGTGGTATCATACCTAAAATGTGGGCTAATTCTGTAGAAGCTGAAAAGGTGTAAGTAGGTGGAGCTTTTAGTATGAGCTTCCTAAACACTTGGTCATAGTCCAGGCTCAGTTGAGGGGGGTGTCGATGAGATTGCATGATGCTTTTCATTCTCCCTAGCATGTCGGGAATGCTTGAGTAATACCCTCAGGGGAGTTTGAAACTCCACCGCTTCTCCCTGTCAACGATTCCAAAGGTGGCATCTTTGGCGAGGGTGTTCCAGCTGTGAGGATATTATATCTCCACCAGCCCCACATCCTAGCCCCTTGGTAGGTCTAGTGGCCGAGCTAGATGGATGGTGAAGGCAGAAGCAGCGCTCTGTGAAAAACACTTGTGCATGCATTGCTAGGGAGGGTGATGTAAAAGCCACTGTTGGCCATCTTGTTTCCTCTACAGAATTGCACAGTTGAGAAGCAGAAACCCAGCTATTAAATTTATCAGGCCATCCTAGTCACTTCACCAGGTGGTATTTTCTCTTATCTCGACCTTTGGAGACTAATTTTTTTTTAATTCGATACGCTCTGTCTCCTTTACTCTTAACTTTCTGTAACTCTTCAGGATAAAACAACCCTATGACAGGGTCTCTGGCACAATCTTTTAGCCGGTATACAGGCCTCTTGCCTCTATGGATGACCTGCTCCACTATGAATATTTCATCTGTGTAGTTCTGTTCATATCCTTTTACAAAAAGCCCTTTGATTTTAGAGACTCGCACATGGTCACCTTTTCTAAAGAAAGGACTCTTCCCCTCCTTTTCATTTGCCCTGACACCATCTTCGTAAACCGTTTTCCACACTTCCTGAGTGTTGGTGGAGTTTACATCCACAGGACGGGCCCTGATTGTCCTGTGAAAGCTGTGATTGTAACTTTGGATGAGCAGCAGCAACACATGGATATATCTGAATGTGTTGTTGGCAGTAAAATACCTCCACATTTTGGTTTTGGTTTGGAGTGATTGAAGCACTCCACAATGGCAGCTTTGACTTCATCATGGGTGAAAAAGTGGTGAATTCCGTTCATGCTGCTTTAACACGCTGCTTACAGACTGGTTTAGAAACTCTTTACCAAGATCAGTCTGAAGCTTGGCGGGTATTCTGCCTTGACTGAAGATATCCTTAAAGGCTTTTGACACCCGCCTCCCTGTCTTGTCTTTTAAGGCTGCGGCCCAGGCATATTTAGACAGTATGTCAACCACTGTTAAAATGTACTTGTAGCCATCATTATATTTGGATAACTGCTGCATATCCACTAAATCAGCCTGCCACTGAGCATCCAGACCAGAAACTATGATCTGGTGGACTCTGGCCTGCTTATGTAATGTATAAGCATCTTGCTCTGAAAGCCACATAGTAACCTTATCCCCGGTGAGAGTTTTACACTGCTT
>NW_015173142.1:403471-410111 GCF_001447785.1 Gekko japonicus | reverse complement strand
GTAGCAGAGATCAGTTCCTCTGGAGAAAACAGTGGACTCTGTCATTATACCCTGCTGAGGTCACCACAGCAAATTGACACTGTTTTCCCAAAGCCAGAGCACTCCCCCAGAGCCTCTTTCTAGATCTCGTTGTATTTATTTCCACAACGGGCTTTATTCCTCGTAGAATAATAAAAACAATAAGTCAATGAAAAAGACCTCCTCATTGCCACCACCTGACTTCATTATATACCCCACTCACAAACCCTGCTTTATCTCCTTACCTGTTAGTTTGAAATTCTCTTTCCGACTTCCATGGATTTGTTTAAAGCCACTTCATGCTCCTCAGGAGTTTCCTCATCTTCAGACTCCTCCCCCAGGGTTCAGTACATACACCAGAGCAGGTTGGGTATTCCCATGTCCATCTCATCTGCAGGGTAGCTGGAAAACTTAATCTCGCCACCGTGATGGCCTTCCCATGTTGGCAACATTATGTTTTCTTTGTCCAAGGAGTGATTTACCTCATTAAATAACAGGCACCTGATGGGGATGTCCCTGTTTTCACCAAGAGCAGGCCTCAACAATGGTGGTGGGGTGGCAAAGAGGCTGCCGGGTGTGGACATGTCCTCAGCAAGAGCCTGACTGCATGTCTGCTAGCACAAAATTGCGTCTTTCCTCAATCACCTCCTCCTGGGTGGGTCCGAAGCCATTGGCAATTGGCCTGGGGTAGGGGGGGCATGTTGCTAGAGGGGTCACATGGCCATACTTGGACATTCCCACTGGTGGTCACCCAATTTCGGCGGGGGCTGCAGCAGGCGAAAGTTCAATGTTGCTACAGTGGGTGGTGCTGGACAAGGGGGCAGGGCTGGGGCTGGTAAGGTGACATCCAGTGATGGGGTCAGGCAGGGTCACTTCCGGTGATGTGGCAAGGGGTGGGGAGGCTGATGTCAGGCCTGGTAATGTCACATCTGTCATGCCCATTTCATTAAGTATTCATGGTGGCCCTGGGCGACGTCATGTGCAGTGACATAACGTCATTACATATGCATAGAGATGTCACTTCCGCCATGCCCCCTTCATTAAGTATGCATGGGAATGTCACTTCTGCCACACTCCTTTCATTAAATATGCACCATAGGTCTTTTTACTACTCGCATGTCCTTTTGAACACAACCATTTCGCTACTGTCACATCTAAATGTCTTTCAATTCCTGTACCCCTATATTCCCCTAAGTAAACTCTACATCTTATATGGAAAAGATCTGGCTATTTTGTGATTACTGGTAACCAATGCTCCCTCTAAGCTGTGGAGACTTGTGAGCAAAAATTCTTCTTTCTGATCTACTGGTAAAGTTGTGAGCACGTGATTTGGCTACTGCATAAATTAGTTTGCTCTGGAGCCATTCTTCCTGAGCTAAGACAAAAATGTGTGAGCTGGAAGCTAAACACCTGTGAGCTAGCTCACGCTAACTCAGCTTAGAGGGAACATTGCTAGTAACCCATTAGAGGGACTTTGAGCCTGCTTGCCCACTATCCAGGTAAAGATTCCTAAATGACACATTCTGCTTCCCCTCCCCCAATTCACATTGCTACCCAGGCTGCAGAAATGGGAAGTCATGTGGTAACAGTATCCCCACATCCCCTTCTTGTTAGCAGTCAGACCTTGCTGAAGGGCAGTTTACAGCTAGAAAATCATAAACATCCTTCCTAATATATACATAGTTCAAATATCATAACCTGCAATGCACTGCCTGGCCTAAAATGACACAAAATGGATGCCAGCCAGGGACAAGTCTGGTCATATAGCTTAGAAGTGTGAGTCAGAGCGGCTGATCTGCTAATGACCTACTCCCCCCCACCCTAGGGAGATAAATAATTTAGGACAAAGGGTTTCCCAAGAACATCTGGCCTCACCTTGGACTAATCTCATCAAGACTCAGCCTCACTTCCCCTCACTCATTTACCCTAATTAAGCAAACATTTAACACTATTTACAAAACTGGGTAGTTTTTTCCATCTGGTATTTGCAGGGCCATCAATCATCATTAGCACTTATAGTTCACCTCAGGTACACCCATCAAGTTTCTCCCCACATCATTGGACACCTCCATTAAACTCATCAAGGTATTGTTTTGGGGACAAATGCATCAGATTGCCCCAGGGAGCATTTTCCTTATAATTGCAGCACTCTGCTCCATAGCAGTGTATGTATGTTCTCGAAGCCATACCTCACACCACCACTTGCGTGTGGGTCTTCTCCTTTTCCTCCATGAAACGGTGGTAATTTCACTGCTGCCTTCAAGGACCTCGCTGTTCGAGACTGGTAACCATAGCCTCCCCTGCAAATGCTTTCTCCCATCTCCTCCCTGATTTCCTCTTAAGTAGCTTGAGTGTTTTAAGTGTGTTTGTGTGTGTGTTTAGTTCTTTTATTTCTCTTTTAATAAAAAACCCTTTTTAGCTGAACAATCTGCTTGGTTCATTTGAGAGTTCTTTTAAGGGAAAAATCTCCATAAATATTGGTGGAGAGTCCCAGTTGCCCACTCTCTGTCTCTTTTAAAGCTAATTTCTTTCAATAAAATAGGAGACTGCCTCTTTGGGTAGCACTCTTCAGGATTCTCTAAGCTCTAAGGAGAATAGACTGATTCTCCCTCTTCCCTTTTTTGTGTTTTTACTGACACTCAGGACCTAACTACATGCAACAAAGTCATTGTGTCAGTCCCATGCTCTGTTGACCAGACCCACATAGGGAGGTCCATATTTAGAACTTAACTCCTGGATATGCAGAGATCCAATTTGTACTGGGACTGGGGCGGGGGAGCTTATGCCTTCTCCTCTGCATTTTCTTCATGACCTGAAATGGCCATGGGGTGGGTTCTATTTGCCCCAATGTGGAAAGGTTTTGTATACTTATGGGCTGCATTACTGAAGAGCTACACATAAGTTTCTCCAGTGAAGCAGTCTGGAAAAATGACAGGGTGAAGGTTTAAGCCCTGCCTCCCCGTGAGACACAGCTGTGGTGAAATTGGAACCCTTCATACCAGGAAATTACATTCCAAGCAGAAACCTCAGTTCACATTTGGCCAGCAGGATCCAGGGGACACATGGACAATATATTCTGTTGTTAGACTCTCAGTCACTTTTCTCGTTCTGCCACTTCGGGTGCAATTTTTTTTGTGTTTATGGGGCTGTTTTTGATTATTTCCCCCCCTCTTTTATTTTTTGTTTTTTTATAATCCCCCTATGGGGAGTTTTTTATTTATTTTTTGCAAGACTACAAACTATAACTGAAAAAAGGGAAAGGGGGACTACATCTAAGGAAAAAGAAAAGATACCCACTAATAACTAAAAACCCAAGAATAAGAGATCAATACAACAGTTTATATCAATGTTAATCTAACATGCTGGTAATACATTGAACATAGTCAGTTATGCTAGGTTATATATCTTTTTCATCAATCTATCTGTTTAATGAAACCCCCAGAGCATCCCATAGTTTTTGTAAAAGTTTCAGGCACAATTCAGAGTCCTTCAGCCTTTATTTTGTTTTATCTTTTCTAATCCTCAATTTGTATGGACTTTTGGGGGCAGCCACCCCCTTTTCAGAGAGAGAGCCCTCGTCAGAAGACACCAAGTCCAATTCGCCATCAGATTTGCTTTCTTCTTCTTTCTTCTTGTCCTCAGCTGGTTCCCCCAGCTGTGCTCTCAAAAACTCACGTGCTTTAAGAACAGAGTCAATCTTTTCTTTTTTATCGTGGAGTTTGAAAATGACATCTTCTGGAATGAACCATCTATATCCGATGCCATTTGTATGTAGAAAAAGGGTTAATTCTTTGTATTTCTTTCTCTTCTGTCTTATATCAAATGGAATGTCTTTTAAAATCCTTATGTTGTTATCCCCAGTTTTCAAGGATGTTCCCGTAGTTGCTTTCAAGATAGTGTCTCTCACATGTCTCTTCAAGAATCTTACTATTATTTCCCCTGGCAGATTATTATTCTTAATATTTGAGGAATAGGACCTGCAGACCACATCCATCTCGCTGTAAAGATATGCTGCTTTCCAATCTGTCATTGGGGCTATTGCTTCACTCAGCAGTTGCTTCAGATTCTCTCCTTTCGATTCCGAGACCCCTTGAAACCATAGGACCTGATTTGCTTTTTCCATTTGTAGCTTTAAAAGTTGTGTTTCTCCCATTGCCTGTTTCATTTCAAGCTTTTGCACCTTTTTCTTAACTTTTTTAGTATTAGCGTCCATTTCCTTCACCTTCACAGCCATTTGCTCCATTACTTTTAAAGATTCTGTCATTTGAAGCTGCTGTGAGGCCATGTTTTGACTTATTGTTGACAATTGCTGCTTGATATTAGTCATCTCATCCAGCAGAGGGCGCAAGGAATCTGCCAAGAGTTTGGAAAGCCCAGTGGTCTCTTTGGTTTGAGGACTGCCCACTAGTTTAACTTTCACAAGTTTGTCTTTGTCTGGTTTCTTCCTCGCCATCTTTTTAGATTGTTTACGTTTTTTAAAAAGTTGCCAAAGTCTCTGAAATTTGCCCTTACACTTAGCTGCGCTCTGGTAAGTCTCTTAAAACAGATTTAAATGCTTACTCTTCCGCTCCCCCCTTTTTATTTCGTATTTCATTTGTGTGTTTGGGAGTGGCCCTTCCCCCGCTCGCTTTTTGCCACTTCGTAAGGGGGGGGATTTAGCTTTCTTTTTATCTTCTCATGCTCGCTTCAACCCAACTCACTGTTTGTTGTCAGCCATCCAGCCTCAATCGGCAGTCATTTATTTCGCTCGATCTCCCATGCTTGTCCCGGTCAGCGGCATTAAGTCCATGCGGACGCTCAGCGGCAGGACCATCGGGGTGGGGGAGCACCTCAATTCTCCGGCATTGCGCCAATGAAGAGGTCGCCCCTCAAAAGCCCCATGGCTAGGAGTCTTTTACCAAGGCTCTGGGGGGGGGTTGCGTGACCCATCGCACCCCCTCCTACACGCTGGTGTGCAGATTGCATCCTCGGAGGTCTGGGAGATGTGTCTGCCTGTGTGTCGCCATAAACTGGAAGTCCCACTTTTATTTTTTGAATAATATACAAAGTCATTTTTTTCTGCATGCCCGTAGCACCTGCCAACTTAGTAAAGATCCCCACCTTGACTGTGGGTGGATACAGCTTTCATTATCCATATCAGAGCTAGTCAGTTTATGTAGAAAAACAAACATGAGAGAAACTCAAAGAAGCTTTTAATATCATGTTCCAAATTATTTTAATGTGTAGCAACAAGGAGGCCACATTTGCAGCTTTGGTAGTAAATTTGAAGACTTAGTTTATTGTGCCGCAAGCTTTTATGCCATCTTCCTCACACTCATGGGTTCCTTCAATCTGTTTGGGCCAATTATAACATATATTTTATGAACTGCTCTGGCAGGAGCACTTGGGAAAGGAAGTGGTTTTGTCCTCTCTGCATTACAATGTTTCAAGCCTCATTAATCTGCAGTCAAATTCTTGGTGCAAGTTTTAAGACAGCCCTTCTGTCAAAGAGATAATTGTTTTGGTTTTTGAATCCAGTGGGGACTGGGAGATCTGTTTTGTTTAAATTCTTGCTTTTATACACAGTTTTGAACATCAAAAATACTGTCACAGGTCTGAAAGACAGGAGAAGCTATAAAGCCTGCTAAAGTAAAGGTAAAGGTTCCCTTGCTCGAAAGCCAGTCGAGTCCGACTCTAGGGTTGCGGTGCTCATCTCCATTTCAAAGCCGAAGAGCCAGCGCTGTCCGAAGACGTTTCCGTGGTCACGTGGCCGGCATGACTAAACCCCAAGGCGCACGGACGCTGTTACCTGCTAAACACATGACACAATTCCGAGGAGTAGGGAATGAAGCTGGATGGATTGCTCTTCAAGGAAGACCACTTTCCTGAGGTGCCATAAATTATGGGGTAGCCATAACCAATGTTCCCTCTAAGCTGAGTTAGTGTGAGCTAGCACACAGTTTTTTAGCCTCTGGCTCACACATTTTTGTCTTCGCTCAGGAAGGATGGCTCCAGAGTCCAGAGCAAACTAATTTATGCATTAGCCAAATTGTTCGCTCACAACTTTAATGCCAGTAGCTCACAAAGTAGATTTTTTGCTCACAAGACTCCACAGCTTAGAGGGAACATTGGCCATAACCCCAAACATCTTCTTCACTTCTCCCACCCTTTAAGAGGAGAAATGATAACCAAGTTCTCTAATTCAGTACAATATACATGCCTGTATTTCTGTATTTCCACCCCTTTTTAATTCCTCATCAGATATATCACTGGTGCTGTTGGTGGTTTAGTCGGGCAACTCTCTAGAACCAATCATTCTGTTTGAGCAGCGTAGTAGCCAAGTTTGCAGATGATACCAAATTATTCAGGACTAAAAATATGGCCCGTTGTGGAAATAAATACAACGGGATCTAGAAAGAGGCTCTGGGAGAGTGCTCTGGCTTTTGGCAAACAGTGTCAGTTTCCTGTGGCGACCTCAGCAGGGTGTAATGACAGAGTCCACTGTTTTCTCCAGAGGGACTGATCTATGCTACCTGAAGAGCATTTGTATTTTTGAGTTATCTGTAGCCCTCACCTGGAGAGTGGCAACAATTGTTACCCAGGCTCCACCCCTCAAATCTCCAGGAATTTCCATAGGTAAAGG
>NW_015173142.1:398195-403249 GCF_001447785.1 Gekko japonicus | reverse complement strand
AAGTCATTTTGCTGGGCCGGGACTGTGTGAGGGGGGACGACACGGGTGCCTGAAGGCCAGAGCCGCCACTCGCCGGTCCTGGAGTGTGTGAGGGGGGGCGAGGCGAGCGCCCGAAGGCCGGTCGCCAGGCCGGGATTGCGGGCGGGGGCAAGGCGGGCGAGCAGAGGCTGCCGCCGTCGCCCATGTTTGAGTGGGCGCTGGGGAAGGCAGCTCACCGAATCAATAGTGCCCTCGTAATCCTCTTTGTTGAGCAAAATGAAAATGGCGTCCTGTGAGGTACACAGTCGCAGCAGTTGTGGTGTGGGCGGGACCCAGGCTTTGCCTTCTGATTGGTGGCGATATACTGAGGAGCAGTTCCATCAGCCATACACTAAGAGAGTGCATTTTAGAATTAGAACTTTGGCACCCACTACTCAAATATAATAAGGGAGAGATAGTAAAAATCATGGCAGATTGTGAAGAGCTACAGGAGGAACTCTCTAAATTGAGTGAGTGGGCAACAACATAGCAAATGAAGTTCAGTGTGGGTAAGTGTAAGGTGCCCTGACCTGGATAGTCCAGGTTAGCCTCATTTTGTAAGATCTTGGAAGCTAAGCAGGGCCAGCCCTGGTTAGTATTTGGGTAGGAGACCACCAAGGAAGTCCAGGGTTGTGACCCAGAGGGCAGGCAATGGTAAACCACCTCCGAACGTCTCTTACCTTGAAAACCCTATGCGGTCACCATAAGTTGGTTGTGACTTAACGGTATTTTATTGGGACAAAAAAATTTCCTAATTTTAAATATATGCCGTTGTGGCCTGAACTGACTGAGATTGAAAGAGGAAAGCTATGGGAATGCTGACCGTGTACAGCAGCAGTGAAAAAGTCACGGGATTGAAATAAAATGGCTGATATTGTAACGACTTTGTATAAAGCTAGGGTATGACCTCATCTGGAATACTATGTGCCATTCTGGTCACTGTATCTCGAAAAGGATATTGCAGTGTTGGAAAAAGTATAAAGGAGCATAACCAAGATGATTAGGGGGTTGGTACACCTTTGTTATGAGGTAAGGCTGGAGAGTCTGGGCCTTATCAGTCTAGGAAAGACATGTAGAAGTTTATAAAATTATGCACTGGGTGGAGAAAATGGGGAGAGGGAGCTTTTTCACTCTCTCCCATAATACGAGAACTCAAATAGTCAGCAAATAGGTTCAGGGTAGTCAAAATGAAATACATCTTTATTCAACAAGTAATGAAGCTGGCCAGAAGCATAGATAGCTTTAAAATGGGGTTAGACAGATTCATGGAGGAGAGGTCCGTCAACAGCTTTTAGCTGTGGTGACTGAAGGAAACCTCCATCTACAGAGGTGGCAGGCCTCTGAATACAAGTGCTGGGAGGTGGCGGCAGCACAGGGAGGACTTTGGCCTCTGTGCCCTCTTTCATTTGGCCCTCCACATTAACTGGTTGGCTTCTGTGTGAAACAGTATATCAGGACTAGCAGACTCTTCTTATGTTTGTGTATGTGTGTTTTTACCAATAACAAGTGTCCCTAACAAACAGGCTACCCCTTAATCTAGGGAGGCTTGAAAGGGTTAAAAAATAAACTCACTACGGCATGATGGGGGGCAGGGCATTTTCAGGTTCTTCCTACATTATGTAGGAAGTTGTAATTGTAATTTCATTTGCTTTTTAGTTGCAATTTCATATGCTTTGTAGGTTTCCCCTCCTCACAACAACTTGGAGACATTCCTCTAGATAGTCAAATCTATAAGCATCTCTCGAATGCCTGATCAAAACAGCTAAGCAAAGAAGGAAAAGAGGAAAAACATATTATACCTTATAATCAATGAAGGCATTACAGAGGGATACAGTTCAGAAAATGCTAGTGGTTTTCTGTTCCTTTAGAGACCAGCTGTAAAGAGCCATAAAGCAAACCCCTGCCATGTACAGGGTAGTGCAATATACTTTCAGCAGTTTGAGATGTATTTTTTTGGGGGGGGAGTTGCAAAGAAACTTGGGAAAACCCTAGATATGGCAGCCAACCCATTCAGAGACCCTCTCCCTGTTCCTAGTAGTAATACTTTGCTCTAGGCTATAGCAGTACCAAAAAAGGCACTGAGAAAATTTGAGTCTTATTTGTACAGTTGAGGCAGTGATTTTACCCAACCTGAGCTGACTGGTGTAGTAAAGTATAAACAGTGCAGTAAAAGCTACATATCATATCTGCGTGCGAGGTTTGGTTTTTTTGCCAGTTAGCAGTACAGGAAATAGACTTCCTTTACTAAGAGAATAACACAAAATTTACAGCAGTGCATAATCAAGACCATTTGTCAAGTAAGTATATTGTCAAGCTCTGCTCAGTTTGCCATAGTTGCAGGGGGGAGGAAAATTCCGGGGGGCGGGGTGAATGGCTGAGTGTGTGAACTGCTCTATCATAGGCATCATAACTCTTTCTTAAGATACCTTCTTCCTAGAGGAACGTCCTTGAGAACGAAGCTGTGCCAGCTTGCTATTGTAGATAACGGAATCATATATTCCCAGGGGTTTTTTTTGGGGGGGGGGTAGTGAAGGCAAGAGCTAGGCAGGATGGCTGCAATGTGCAATTGGATATTCTAGAGGGGGCCCTGTTAGAACTGTCTATATCTCTGAACTTTCCCACCAGAATCTCAGTTCTGACACAGTACTTTTCTAACCTGGATCATGCCCATATCTCAATAAACAAATCACTGCCAAAGAGAGTGTTGTTGGGAGTCTCTTGACCAGGAGTCTGACATAGCGTCAGAACTCCTCTTCTCCCATTGACCATCACACCACCGAAGTGATGGCTGACAAAGGTGAAAGCACAGGGACGGGCACCAGATCTGAAGCTGAACTCCTGTGCCCAGCTCTTGACAAGAAACATGAGAAGCTGGATGGCCCCAAGCCCAAGAAGCACATGGTGTATGACATGGGGCCAAAGCCCAAAGACCACTGTAGTGGTTGAAAACCGGTGGGATGACCCAGCACGGCTCTTGAGTACCCCGAGCTTCAGGGGCAAGCTGGATGGCCCCAAGCCCAAGAAGCACACGGTGTATGACATGGGCCCAAAGCCCAAAGACCACTGTAGTGGTTGCAACCAGTGGGATGACCCAGCATGGCTCGTGAGCACCCTGGGCTTCAGGGGTGTGAAGGCATACGGGGAGTGAGAAGGCAGACAAGCCTCCCACGCCTTGCAAGATGATCCTGAATGCCTGAAAGTGATGGAGGCACTAGGAGAAGAGTCAAGCACTGAGTGAGTGAACGTGGAGCTCAGAGCAGAGCTCAAGGAGGGCCTCTGATGCCTTATCGAGAATCTCCCTGCAGTCATTAGAGAACTCAGGCAACAAGAGCCCGAGGAGCCGGATGAGGAGGAGCAGCGCAGAAAGCCGCTGGGACCCCCACTCCTTCCTCCGGTGGGCCCTGCAGTCATTAGAGAACTCAGGCAACACGAGGCCGAGGAGCCTGAAGAGGAGCCGGATGAGGATGAGCAGTGCAGAAAGCCGCCGGGACCCCCACTCCTTCCTCCGGTGGAGCTGGCCTGGGACTGAGAGTGACCCCGAGATGCTGGCTTTTCCATGCTGCAGGTGCAGAAGTTCCTGAGAGAGTGGGGCCACACCTTTGCCTCTGATGAGCACCCTCTGGACTACATGGGGTCACTGCTGTGAGATTGGGTGGCTGACTGGTTTGTGGGCCTATACAACATTGGGGGGTCCCAAACTGCATAACGTAGATGCCTTCATGCAAGCACTGCAGCGCCAGTACGAAGACCACCTGAAGTTGGAGAAGGCATGGACTTCCCTCAGGGGCCTGAGACAAGGGGGCTGGTTGGTGCAAGAGTATTTAGATGAGTTCAAGACCTACACGGCCAAGCTGCAACGATGGCCCAAGGAGGTCCTCATTGAGTTCTTCTGGGCCAGGCTGAACACTACGATTTTGGAGAAGGCACTGGGCCCAAGACAACCCACTGATCCTCAATGGCTGGATCCAGGTGGCCTGCAAGTTGGAGAACAGGTACAACTTGGTGCACGTGTATCAACACAAGATGCCAGATAAGGCATCCAGGGGCTCAAAGACCCAGCATGAAAGGGGTCCATCGACCGGAGGTGACTGAGAACAATGAATGCATCTGGGGTTGTGTCTGAGATGCAGGGCACCGGGGCATTTCACTGCAAACTGCCCAGAAAGTAAGAGCTCTGAGAAGGCACACAAGGAAGAAGTCAAGGATAAGAGACCCAAGGCCCCAAGCAGACACCCCAAGCTGCCCAAGGCTCTGCAAGCAGCAGAGAGAGACGAAGTGGAGGGCACTTCCTCCAGTGAGAGCGATGTGCCTCAGCTGGCAAGAAAAGGCCAGGGCCTGCTGTGAAGGGCACCAGCGAGCAGTTCCAAAAGTCTATGGCGCAAGACTCGGTGAGATCTTCCTCCCCCCTCTTGTATTTGACTGTTATCATAATGGATCCGGAGAGGGGGGGACACATATCAGGGTCAGAGCCCTAATTGATTTGGGGTGTACCCTGGACTTATTCAGCCCTGCCATAGTCACAGGCTTGGGGGCCAAAATACATAAGTTACAGGACCCCATAGTATTTCCCCAGATGGACGGGGGAGGCCTGCCAATACTGCACTGTCCACCTACTGGTGGGGGTGGCCTCTCATTGGGAGCTACATAGAGAGGAATTTCAGACAGGTGATATATTCCGGAAGAGGAACGGTTCCCAAACGGTTTCTGGTATGTCATTTCAGACAGAACCATTTGAGAACCGGTTCCCTTCCGGAATATATTTGTCATTTCATACACAATCGTTTCTGTCCCATTTAGGAAACGGGGCTGAAGCGTTTTACCTGTCAACCGCTTCCAAGTACTCCTCAGTTTCCTCTCCCAGTTCCGATGTTACCGGAAGGGGAAAGCCATGTGTGAAATGGCAGCCCTATACCAGTTCACTTCAAAACGGATCATTACCGGCTTGAAACCGGGTGAAACTGGGTAATGTGAAATTCCCCTTTTTATTTTCTTTTTTAATAATTTATGAAATTTGTCATTTTATACAGCCACGTATT
>NW_015173142.1:390211-396668 GCF_001447785.1 Gekko japonicus | reverse complement strand
CTAATGATTTTATCAAGCTCCACAAATTGATGTTTTTTCTTCAAGATTGGTATATTTTGGGTTAGAAATAAGAAGCGAGGCAATATATTCATTTTTATAGTAGCTATTCTGCCCAATAATGAGAGTTGAATATCTTTTCACTTCAGTAGATCTCTTTTAATTTCTTCTATAAGTTTTTTATAATTGTTTTCCATTAGAGCACTGTTCCTGTTTGTCATTGTTATACCTAAATAATCTATTTTATCTGTAATTTCTATTTTTGAAATATTATAGATCTCCTGTTGTGGTTTCTCTCATGTAGTGGTTTCTCTCATGTGAGAGGGGAAAGGCAGTGTGATATAGTGGTTAGAGTTTAAAGTATAAGGTTCCCTGTTGTAACTTTACCCACTGCTAGTCTGAACTTGATTTTGAATTCCAGTTCTCAGAGTGAGACCTGAATGCACTACTGTTTCATAGTACCAGGTAGTAATACAGGATAGGGACCCTGATACCACCAGAGGGATTTTTGAGCTGTACCACCATGGTAGCAGAATACACAACTGAGTGTGGATGGACTCCTTTGGTATTCCTGCACCTACCTGCCCATATACACTTGGATGTGTGTTAAGATGGACATTTTAAGCCACAGGAGCCCCAACAATACAGGCAATACAAGCAACCCAGGCAGGTTAACACCAATTACAGCATGGTCCTTTCAGTGTGGCAGAAGATCATGGACACTATGTCTAATGACATGAAATGTGTGCCATACTACAATTTTCATGCTCTTGAATAAAGTAAGAGGGTTTTTTAAAATCCAGTCAGAAATCCAATCAAATAGTGAAAAATATTACTTCATAGTTGGCAGGCATTGATTAAACAATATGATGAATTCCTTTATGTGACGGTTTGTTCTTGCACATGATCAGAGCTCAGAGTGATCTTCTCTCAGGGTCACAGTAGTCTGAGATGAATTTATATGTTTAAAAGCTCCTCACATCTCTCCCCCCACCTCCATTGACAGTGCTAAATCCAGAAGAAATCTGCATAAGGTATTTTCAAATGGGTTTTATGTCTTAAGTACCTGCACGTGACATAAAATGCCCCTTCACCAGCCAGAAGGCCCAAACAGATTATTAAAATCACTTCAGGGTCATTTATGGTACAATCCTAAACACCTTCTAAGTCCATTGAAGCCAGTAGGTTTTGATGGGTGCTACTCTGTCTAGGAGTGCTTTGTTAATGAGTGAATTATTTAAAAACACAGAAGTGACTTGGGCACTTGCTGTGTAAATAATTGTTTCAAAATTACTTTCTTCCCTTCCCTCTCTCCTACTACATTAATCCAATCCATACCACTATCCTGTTATTTGGTGCAGAAGGTGAACTATGTTTTTATTACCACCACTTCCGGGAAGATGGCACTGGATCTGTAGCTAGCATCCCCTATCTATTACAGTGTTGCTTTGCTACCAAATTACCCCCTATGAGACTATACCTCCCAGACTAACAGTTCAGTCTTAAGGAGGTCTACTTAGAATCCTACTAAAGACTATTCAATGCGTCTTATTCTTGGGTTCGCACTGTAAGACAGTCACAGTCTCAGTCATACTCACTTAGGAGTAAGCAGCATACAACTGAGTGGGATTTGCTGTGTAAGCATGAATAGAAGCATGCTACACTTCTTCACGCATTCGTGCAAAAGTACAGTAAAAATATTTGCAGAGCTATGAATCATATTGTTCTGGATTATTGATTCTAGAAAAGCACCCTGCTTCCCATGACCTGAGTACCCCATCTTTATGGTATTCCATAATTTTTAAGCATTCAGTGGTACCAAGTAATGAACAGCTGAACATAGAGTTAAGTTTTTATATGAAGATGTTACATGAACTCCATCAAAATCCACCTTTCCCTTCTCCATACCTCAATTATGGACAAAAGATTTAGGGGGATGAATTTCATGTTTAAAAACCTAAAACTTAATGATGCATTAAATCCTTAACACAGGTTCAGTGGGGGAAGGGGGTAGGTTAACCTGCCTTTTTAAAGTAAGCAGTAAGATTGAGAGGAGTTTTCTTTTCTTTTTTAAATTTGCAAGGCTCATAAATAGAGAGACCTCACTCCTATTGGTTCAGTCATGAATCTAGAATTGAACTTCAGTCTCCTGAACTTGTTGATACATATATCAAAGGCGGACTTGGAGGTAAAAGTTTATGGCTGAAGTCAAGCTCAGTTAATTGCGAACCAATGAGCTGAATCCTAAGTACCCTGCAGCCTACTTTAATATGTGAGTAATAGTGATTAATAAATACCAAAGCTTGACTAGGAAAGGAGGAAGGGAATTTTTAAAAATACCCTGATAAAACATGTGGACTTGTGTCTACAGGAGACTGTTTTTGTCTTTCCATATCTCCTATGAAATCCAGTGTGGTATAGTAGTTAAGAGGCTAGGATCTGGGAGTCTCAGGTTCAAATTCCCCGTTCTGCCACGGAAACTTTCTCTCAGCCTAACCTACCACACAGTGCTGGTGTGAAGATAACATGGAGGCAAGGACAATGCTGTAATCTTCCTTGGGACACCATTATTTTCGGGGAAACAGGGTAAATGAAATAAGTAAATACATATTTATGCCCAACCAAAACATTATAACAAGGTGGTCAGTGTGATATTGGTAGAAGCCCTGAAATTGTGTCAGTAGACCAAGGTAAGTGCAAGCAATCTCAGTTCCCCATCTGCTTCTTTCCACAGTCATATCATGTCTTCTTATAATAGGTATCTTCAGTCCAAGTTTCAGTCTTTCTGTGCTCCATAGAAAACAAAACTCCTTTACAACATGGATGTGCTAGGTTCAGACTACACTGTAGAATGACTTGTGCTGGAGTGAACATACTCCAGGGAGCTCTACAGATATGGCTTTGAGTCCTTTCAGCTAAACATGTTCCCTTTTGCTAGGCACACACAGAGGGAAATAAGCCTGACCATTCTAGCCACAGGACTCACCTACCAGAGGTAACCCTGATAGAACATCCAAAACCTTACTTGCAGAAGAGTTCAGGTCTAGGTGTGGTCAAGCCTCTGGATCACAAGTATTTTCACCAGGCAAGGAGAACTACAGATACTGGGATGGCAGCAACAAGAGAACACACAAGCACATCTTCTCAATGCTATTCCTCTCAGTTCTCCATACTGCATGTAGGGAGCTCATTACTATTCATCCCAGCTACTTTTGCACTCTGTCCATACCCCCATCATACAGTCATGGGGCTACCAAGCTGGCAACTCCTGGAAACATTTAGGGGGCAGGGAATGGCATACTGGCATCATGCTAGCATAGTGATCTCACTTCTGCTGAACACCCAGAAGTGATATCATGGAATGCTCTAGGATTTGCAGGACTCAGTGGTAACACCATAGTGTTTTTGCAAACCCTAGCATGTCCCATGATGTCACTACCAATTTTCAGCAGAACTGACATCAGCACACTGGCATGGTGTGCATTCCCCATTCCCCCCTCCCAATTTCCTCCCACCAGTGCTCTAGGCACTGGTGGGCAGGCAATGAACCTGGTTGTCAGGAGGGCTATAGCGGGAGACCTGCCAACCCTATGGCTGCATGTTAGACACCTGCAGTGAAATGGGAAAGGGTGGAACCTGAGGACCCTTCCCCTCTTCTATTTCCCTTCAGCCCCCTACCAGTGCAAGCTGTATACTGATGAGAGCAGAGGTCAGTGATGAACAGGGGACAGGAACCAGTGCCTATCTGTCCAACCCCAATCGCACAGAGGCCACTGTAAAGCAATACACACATTTATTGAATGAATGACATCAGGCATACTGAGGTTGCCAATTGTCTTGTTCCAACAAGGTTCCCATGTCTTTGCTTACTGCACTGACATTCTGTAGAATCATAGGTAGAACAGTTCTTTTCCTTGCAAGTCCATGAGAGGAGCAACCATGCTAGTTGAACAACTGTCTGTTTAGTGACTTGCAATGGTGTGGGATGTAGGCTAGAACAGGAGAGCTGGCAACTGGAGGCACACTGGCCACTGGCCAATTGTCCTGTTGTAGGGTTGGCAGATGTTGGCGTTGCACTGTGGAGGGAATCCATCCTGGCTTCTCCCCCAGTTGTACTACAACACAGCAATAAAATGAAACCTATTTTAGATTTTTAATAGCGGGGAAATTATACAGATTGAGCTTAGTGGGGAAACAAGCAGGCACATGAACAAGGGAGGCATCAGCTGTCCCCATATGACAGCACAGTTGCTTCAGGCTGGGATTTTTTTTGCCAGCTAACTCCAGAAATTCAAAAACAGTTACTATTTCCCCAGCCAGATTCAAACTGCAAAACTGTTTCCTACAACACACTCCCTGGCAGGAGAACGGGAACTGCATTCTAGGTTCTAGGAACACTGTGTGGCCAACAGTGCCTATAAAAGATACCATAAGCCAAGAAGGTATACAAAAACCCAGAGAGATGAGTCACCTCCAATTTGAACAACAGAACAGCATGGCTCTGACAGATTAATTAGAAATGGCTATGCAAACAATGTGTGGCTTAGGGTGAGATACCCTTCTTTGTGAGAATGACAGTTGGGAGCTTAAAAAAAAGCTGGACAGAGTTTTTCAACCCTCTTTCCTCCTTGCAGATTATAACATTGATTCTTAGAAAAGCATCCAGAATGTTTGGGCTTCTACCTCCTTCAGTCTGATTTTAGAGAACTTGGTGGAGGAGTGTGTCTTTAATGTTTGTTGGGAGTCAAGGATTTCTGCCTTGAAGTCTTCAGCTGGTACCTTTCAAAGTGTGCAGTCTTGGTAATTAAAGACACTTAATTGGTATCACCTCAGAAGTAAAACTGGCTTAACCTGCTGTCTCAGACTGAACAGCATTTTCAGGCCATGCTTCAAGATGAACACTTGACAATGTCTTGACAAAAGATCTTTAGGCATTCCTCAGAGGGGAGCCTTGTAACAAGCCTTATGCTCCTGAGATAGGAAGGTGTTATGCCAATTATATGTGAGAAAAGGCTGGCTGAGGGGTAGAGCCGACCACTATATTACAAACTCTATGTGCAGCTCCTGTTGAAAATTACTCAGAAGCTACCGTTAGCTGCCAGAATGTGACAGCCCACCTCTTGGCATGTGCTAAGGAGAGATGATATTCAGTGGGTTCTTAGGGAATTGTGTGTGTGTGAGTGGGGGGGTGTACTAGTTTGCTGTAAGGCCCAAGTTAGGGTCTTAGTTGTGACAGGATACTGGGTGGACCCTGAGAACTAGAGGAGTCCCTTTGTTTGCCTTTTTTTAGATAGAACTAATTGGAAACATGTCCTGTGTTGGGGGGGCTGTATGCTGTTTAATGGGTCTCTGACCGTAATAAGAATGAATGAATGAATGAATGAAATGAAAAGAATGTGTTGGGGGGGGGGACACCTTCTTTGTCCTTCAGCTGCAAATTCAGTTCAATATGATGGGAAATTTATGGGAATTATGATACCAAAGAAGACAAAAAAACCCTCACTGCTCTAATGGCAACAGCATGCCAAATATTTAGTTATTGTTTCTCACAACAGGATAAACTTGTACTGATGTAATTCTCCTGCACAATACAGTTAAGCCGGTAGGATGATTTTAGGGCTAGTGTTGCCAACCTCCAGGTGGAGTTTTCATGAAATTATAACTGCACTCCAGATTAGTTCCCTTTGTTGCACAAATCTGTGCCCCGTGCATTCCTGGGGCCTGATGGAGGACAGGCAGGCAGAGTCCAGTGAGTTGGATAATCTGTTTATTGCAATGAACAAGTGAAACAGAACATACTGGGTGCGTGGGTGCGTTCAGACGGGGGATTTACAACGGAATAGGTGACGGTTCCAACCGGTGTACTTACCGGCGTTCACACAGCGAACATCTGCCTCCCGTCCCTAACCATTGTAAACAGCTTTACACCGTTGTACTCTGCCACTAGGTCCCCAAGTGGTGGTATCCTGAGTATAATGGTTGTAATCGCTGTACCCCTCCGTCTGAACGCTCTCCAACGTTGTACAGGCACTTCCGTTTGGAAGCCTGAGGCTTCCGCTTTTTGCCCGCCATTTTATCTAGGTTGGCGATATGCGCTTGGGCGAAGCTTCGCCCCGTTGTTAATAAAGAAATTGCAAAGCCGCCTCTCCTCTTCCACAGCCCACCGCTGCTGTTGCTGCTGCTGCAGCCGCTTTTGCTCTGGCTGCGGCTGCAGAGTGTTTTTCATGATTCTGCCGTGCCCTCCTCCTCCCTCCTTCCTCCTCCTCCTCGGCTGCTGTGGACTAACTCTCCTCCTCCGGGGCAGCAGCGAGGGAGGGGAGTTCGTCAATGGGCAGCCAGCGGCGGGCCTGACTCACGCATGCAAAAATAAAAAAGAGGGAGGAGAGGTGGGAGGGGGGGACGCAAGTGCAAGGATCTCCGCTGCCTCCCCTGCAGGAGCCGGCAGCTCCTCCCCGGAAGA
>NW_015173142.1:386178-389657 GCF_001447785.1 Gekko japonicus | reverse complement strand
GCCGATGCCTCCGTCGCCTGGCTGGAGTGGCCGCGGGGGAGTCTGGAGTCGGGCGGCCGCTGGTGGGAGCCGCGGGTGCCCGGGCCGAGATTGGGGGGGCAAGGCGGGCGACAGAAGGCCGATGCCTCCGTCGCCCGGCCCTCTACAGAATCCACCCCCCAAACCTCCAGGTATTTCCCTCCTTAGAGCTGGCAACCCTACATTCCCCTCAGTGCCTGTTGGTAGGCAACTAAGCTTGGTCCTGTCACCTACTTTGGCCTTTGGGAGAAAACACATTGGGGCCAATCCTGATAGGGTTGCCAACTCCAGATGGGAAATTCCTGGAGATTTGAGGGATGGAGCCTGAAGAGGGTGAGGTTTGAGGAGGGGTGGGACCTCAGACAGGTACACTGCCATAGACTCCACCCTCCAAACCAGTCAGTCTCACATAGGGAACCATTGTTGCCAATCTCCAGGTGAGGGCTGGAGAGCACTCAGTATTACAACTGCTCTGCAGAAGGGAGGGCAGAAGTCAGCTGAAGTCAAAGGGGCAGATAATGGTAGGTTGGTGGCTAGCTGGGAAGGAGATGGGGTTGCCAACTACATGCTGACAAATTCCTGGGGATTTGAGGGGTGGAGCCTGGAGAGGGTGGGGTTTGCAGAGGGGTGGGACCTCAGACAGGTAGAATGCCATAGACTCCACCCTCCAAACCAGCCATTTTGTCCTGGGTAACAATTGCTGCCAATCTCCAGGTGAGGGCTACAGATTACTCACAATTACAACTGCTCTTCAGGTAGCAGAGATCAGTTCCTCTGGAGAAAACAGTGGACTCTGTCATTATACCCTGCTGAGGTCACCACAGCAAATTGACACTGTTTGCCCAAAGCCAGAGCACTGCCCCAGAGCCTCTTTCTAGATCCCGTTGTATTGCTTTCACAACGGGCTTTACTGCTAGTTATATATAAGGAGAGATTGTTTCTCACAACAGGATAAACCTGTACTGATGTAATTCTCCTGCACAATACAGTTAAGGCGGTAGGATGATTTTAGGGCTAGTGTTGCCAACCTCCAGGTGGAGTTTTCATGAAATTACAACTGCACTCCAGACTACAGAGATTAGTTCCCCTTGTTGGGCATATTGCAATGTGCTGGAGGTGAGTGTGATCGCGTTTCAACCGGCATAAACTGCAACGGTTCCAAACGGTACAGTTTATGCCGGCTGAAACGCCCCGTATGAACACACCCACTGCCTAAGCATTCGTTAGACCAAGCTGATCTCTGGCCTCAAGCATGTTGGGCAGTAGATCTTATACCCAAAACGACATCACATTGGTTTACAATCAATAAAAAACATTATTGGCTAACAGGTACATTGGTATCATAGTGTTTCAATTATCCCATTGGCGTACCCTGATTTGGGGTCCAATTACTTTCATTTACATTCATTGGTAAGCTGTTTACATGACAAGAAGCAAAAAAGACTTCCTTTTGGAAGTACTCTCAAGGACCCTTCAGGCACAAAGAAATGATAAGAGGTGTGATTCATGACACTGGTAAAGGGGTTAACCAGACCTTAGTGAAGCCATAAAGGAAAACATGAGCTGCATACCAGAGGGTGACAAGAACATCTGCATCTCCCTAGTTTTACAGGTCATAAAAACATAAATCTCCTGCCTAAGAAAGTTCCTTTCATTTTCAAAACGGGCCCATCACTTTCCCTAATCTGTGTCATCCACTGGTACCATACACAAAGCTTGCTTATACTTGGGAAAGGAAGGGAGGAAATATCTTGTTAGCTACATGGGGTGTTGATAAAAGGAAGAGGAGTGTGCAACTGAAGAAACCTTTTTTGCCTGAAACTACAGCATGGATCCCAGCATCATACAGTATAGTAGTGTGAAACCATTTTTCAATGCAAATATCCTATTTCAAATACAATCAAAATAAGGCATCTTTTCCCTCCTTCCGCACCCTGGAGAAAATGGCAGCTTCAGAGAGTGGACTCTATGGGGTCATATCCCTGCTGAGTGCCATCCCCTTCCCAAACACTGCCCTCCCTAGGCTCTGCCCCCAAATCTCCAGGAGTGTCCCAACCTGGAGTTGGCAGCCCTGTTTAGGGCTGATAACATGGCTCCAGTGCAGGTCTGAACACAACTCCTTTTCTTATTTTAAACACAGTTTCTTGTTAGAAAGTAGCCTCCAGTTCAGATGGAACACAGCCCATTCCTGGTCATAAAATCTTTTCCAGATTTTTGACCTCTTCTTTGCCTTCATCAGACTTGTAAACTCCCCTCCAACGGAGTGACAACAGCCTGGGAAAAAGATGTCCTGTCCCTTTACAGAGGCTTAACACACGGAAATGAGCAGCTGAAGCTTTTCAAGGTGTTGAGGTAAACAACATCACCTTGTAAAGTAAATAGCACCCCCTTAAGCCACTATTAAAGGGACAGGGCATGCAGTACTACAGGAAACTGCCTTCAAACACATATAAAACACCTTTCCTTCAGCATTGTATCGCACCTTTGCATCCTGAGTTTTTTCCGGTGGGGGTGTTCCTGGTGCGTGTGGAGGGAGAGGCAAGTCAGCGACCACCGGTGGCAGCGAGCCACCCTGCGCAAGCTGGGCTTCGGCCCTCCCCCCTCGCACTTGTACCCTGAAAATTTTGCTGGTCTCTAAGGTGCTACTGGACTTTAATCTAGTTGTTCCACTGCAAACCAAAATGACTACCCTCTGAATCTTTCCCTCACCACTAAATAATAGCCTGTCCCCCTCACAACTGGAAAGGGAGAGTTTCAGGCAGATGCAAGAGCTGCATTCTGCTCAATGGAAAGAAAAAACAGCTCTTTGGCCTTTCCATTATAGAGAAAAGCTCACTTCTTTTCCCCCTCACTGTCTACCACTTCTTTGAGAAACCAATCCTTGAGGAAAGGAGGGAGGGGACAAAGCTACTCCTGCTATTGAAGAACATGGTTGCCTTTCATCGATGCTCTTTTCTTCTGTGAGGGGCTTCCCTAGATTTAAGTCTTCTGGCTTGATGGGGTGGTGGAAAGTTTCATCAAGTCACAACAGACTTATAGTGACCCAGTAGGGTGTTCAATGCAAGAGACATTCAGAGGTGGTCAGCCCTGTAGCTAGGGATTTTTGGGGGAGGGGGCCTTGGGGGGGCCCACTGGCTAATTAAATCCAGGGCAAGGGGGGACTGCTTGGTGTGCACCCACACAGCCCCCACTAGAGCCTTCCTCTGAGGTGAGCCAGCATCCCAATGTTAATAGACTGAACAGCACTGCACACTAAGGCTCCTCAGAGGTCTAGGAATACTGCCATTTTTTTTTTTTAGAAAGGAGAACAGGGATCAAACTTCCCCCCTCACTGTTGACTTATAAGACTTCAGAACAAGTGATCATGTCCATCTAAACTGACAGTTTGACAGCCACAGGAACCAGAATTAACCGGTTCAGACAGGAGCTGGGCAAAGCACTGTCACAGTGACTCAGCAGGA